>NW_025964334.1:49610247-49786450 GCF_023055435.1 Haliotis rufescens
CACACTCATGTACGCAGGCACATACATAAATGAACGCACACACACATACATACATACATACATACATACATACATACATACATACATACATACATACATACATACATACATACATACATACATACATACATACATACATACATACATGTGCGCGCACACATACACACTCATGTACGCAGGCACATACATAAATGAACGCACACACACATACATACATAAACATACATACATACATACATACATACATACATACATACATACATACATACATACATACATACATACATACATACATACATACATACATACATACATACATACATACATACATGTGCGCGCACACATACACACTCATGTACGCAGGCACATACAGAAATGAACGCACACACACATACATACATGTGCGCGCACACATACACACTCATGTACGCAGGCACATACATAAATGAACGAGCATACACACTCATGAACGCAGGCACATACATAAATGAACGCACACACACATACATACATTTTCGCGCACACATACACACTCATTAACGCAGGCACATACATAAATGAACGCACACACACATACACACTCATGTACGCAGGCACATACATAAATGAACGCACGCACACATACACACGCATGTACGCAGACACATACATAAGTGAACGCACACACACATACATACATGTGCGCGCACACATACGCACTCACTGTCGCAGGCACATACATAAATGAACGCACACACATATACACACTCATGTACGCAGACACATGCATAAATGAACGCACACACACATACATACATGTGCGCTCACACATACACACTCATGTACGCAGACACATACATAAATGAACGCACACGCATATACATACATGTATGACAAATGACTAATGCATAGCAATTACGTAATATGGCCTTATTCAATTTCAAGGCACATTATCCAATGCAACATAACATTAAAGAACTAAATTATTCGCAAAATGACTATAGGGATTGTGATAAATTACGTGTACTACGCGTTTTCCGTAGTTGTCAGACAACGGAAAATACCACACATTCACAGGTGTCAATTACACACACGTATCCAACTTTTTGAGAGCAGTGACTAACGTGAACAGATAACGTTACAAAGAAGTGAAACTAGGAACCAGGAAAATTTCACCTGACAAGGAAGGACGCGATGTCGGACGACGCGACATACACACAACTATGAAACTACCAGCTCTACGGAGTCAGTGATAGATGGCCCTAGTGTCACACGCGAGCAAATCGCCTGTTTGTGTCTTCATGCAGCTAAACGGAACACCTGAATGAGTCAGTATCTCAGGTAAGTCACGCTTCATTGAATACAGGTGAGAGACGCGCAGGTAGATATCAGTGACAACCAGTGCAGGTAAGCATGTAATGCGTTACACATTTTTTGATTTTATCTATAGATTGTTTCGTATAAATGAGAGGGGTTTATTGTTTTATGTGTTCATGGTTGTAATTGACCCACATTCCCAAGTGTACACGTAATGCGGATATGTTAAGGTCTGTAGTTCACTGACAACGTGTGACTCATGCGGTGTTAATGTTTAATGTGATTTTTAATGTGAAAAACGTGTCGATAGGTAGTGCTGTGTTTAACCAAGCATTAGCACGCTATTAGCCGGATTCGGCGCATATTGATTAACGTTTATAAAATTTAGTTCTCCTGAGATATAAACAAAAGTTACCTGTGGAAGACCTAAACACTGATATTAACCAATAACTGGTAAACAATGATACTGGTCGCACCATTATTACATGCATTTACCTCTCAGAAACGAAGAGTCATACAAACACATATGTGCATAGTTTGAATAATAATTTGGTTAACTTAACAAAGCACTGTTTCAAACGAAAACACACTATGTTGTCAGGTTTAAAACGATCCAGCAAGAGTGTAGCTATACCAATATGAAGTTGAAGGAATTGATATTCATGTGTTTGGCGGGTGGGTATTCACACAATGGTCGCCTCACAACATGTAAACATAGCAAACCCATAACAGGTCCCTTGTAGAGTGCCATACACACCAAGGGTGTGCTGTGAAAGGAATATAAACACTCAGGCCGAACATTGTGGCTGTAGGCTCAGTAAAGAGATCGGTGACATGACGATCACTCATGAACGTATCAATTCAGATTATTAAATCAAAAGAAATGAGAGAGCAAGAAAAAGTATGGTTAATGAATTAAAAATATGATTTTTGTGTAAGGTATCTGGTTATAGGAGGTTGTATTTACTTTGATAGCTAATCTAATTTCAAAACTAGCACACATTATAAAAACAAGGCAGGGATATGCTTTCAGTAAACAAGTATAAAATCCCTTGGTTCATTTCAGTGATTATGTCTAATTACTGAAGATTTCAGTAATTAGACATAACCACCGAGTGAATCAGTTATTAGACATAATCACTGAAATTTTCAGTCATTAGACTTAATCACTGATTATACTTGTTTCCTGTAACATATGCATGTACAAAGTAGCGTTTACAATATTTAATTAAATCATTGTCGTGAAGGGATAGTTTGTTTCATGATTGTTGGTCTGTTCATCGCACAACGGACTGTGCTTTTCGCAGAGTTTTCTTTACAATTATGGTAATGGTTTTAGCGCTTTTATTTACAGTTATGTACAAGGAGTGTTTGTTTTAGGCGAGGGGAGTGAAGATCACAGAGTTCCAGCCCAGAAGCAACCCAGGTGGGGGATTCCAGAGAATCGTACCCAATCAGCCATTGTCTTTGTCATTTGGATGAAATGATTTCCCTCTTGCCGCTACACGGACCGGGTACCATGCCCGTTCATGGTCTTGGAAACTCATCTAAGGGTATTGTATGACATATGTGTTAATACATACATGTAGCAATAGAGGGTGAATAGAAAAAGCGAAAAGTCAGATTTTAGGTTCTTTTCCAAAAAAAATGAATTGTCCCAGAAAAGCTTGAAAAAGAATTTATGGTTGAGACTGTTGAAAAGAAAAATGTCAGCTGCAAGAAAGACATTGCTGCAAGATGCTTTTTTAGAAAACAATATTTAGAATCATAGTTTTAATTAATCAAATATCTGGTTTTGTAACTGTGGCTGAAAAAGTGTCCAGAACTCAAAACAACCGCTACCAGTGCAATCGTTCTACTCAAATAAATACTTGCAGACTTCTCATAAGCTAAATTATATGGACAGTTTGTTTATTAAGGACTCACTTTCTCCTACTTCATGCAGATGTTTGCAAAAAAAAGAATGTTATCCATAAAGTTGGATGCTTTCTTATTAAGCCAGCAACTTCTAGAATGCCATTCAAACAGTTGATACAACTATATATATATATATATATATATATATATGTTGTTACAGATATGGCCACGACAGCACGAAGGTCCAGACACATCGGCTCTGTAGACAACTGGCAGAGTGGAAAGACAGTTGTGGAGTGTAACATGCACATGCTTACGTCAGGTGTGTCATGTGACGTCACCTTCCTTGTAGGCCACGATGGTCAGAGTGTCAGCGCCCATCGATTTGTCCTCATCAGTCGCAGCTGTGTGTTCGCCGCCATTTTGTCCGAGATCAACCGTGTTGACACCGACATGGCCATCCCTGACATTGAAGCGGATGATTTCCACACCTTCCTCGTGTAAGGAGCTGTCATTTAGACATTGTTATGTCGAACCTAATGTGACCAGGAAAATCGTTCTAATCATCACTTTGGACTTTCGTCACATTCTGTTCGAAATGGCAGAGTATATGTAATTATGTTTGGAACAGTGACTGGGTATTCAATGCAATAACCTCAAATGTAACCCCTCAACAAACTGCGATAAAACTGTGCCTGACAGTATTTATGTTTTGAGGTGAGGTGAAATGGGGATTAACGTCGCGTCCAAGATTATTGCACTTATATAGCAACGTGCATGTAGGTGTGTGTGTTTGTGTGGCTGCTTGTACTAGTCCGGACTGATGCCGTTATTAGTGCTAGCTCACTGAGATACGATGCCGCAGTTTAACATGAATACCCCACTCAGACACAGTATACTCCGAGCCGACCAGTCCTTGTTTTAGCCCATTAATGCCTAGCGCCAGATAGGATAACAACAAGTACCATCTTTTAACGTCTTTTGGTATGACGCGGTCGAGGATCGAACCCCGGACCTTCCGCTCTCCGGGCGGACGCTCTACCACTAGACCACGGAGGCGGCCATGTATGTTTTGAATGATTACAATGATCTATAAAATGCTCATGTTGGAATGCGTTAATAACGACGGGATGGTGGTCCTGCTCTTTAGTCAGGACTGAAATATTTATGCATGAGTGAATGAGTTAGGCTTGACGTCATTTTAACAGTACATATGATATGTAACGGCATGTCAGCTGAAAATTTGAGGAAAACAGTAGTGGGACAGGTTGTAGGCTATTAAGTCAAAACCCACGATCACAAGTATGCTGGTGATAGACCAATGATAAAAAACCGAGCTAACATGGCTTTCAAACCAAAGATCAGCGGATCATGACTAAGGGATGCAACTCAGTTTCACAGCGAATTGGATCACTTACACAGCCCAGTCCCTAATGCTTATGAGGAAAGATTATATAAATAATAATAATAAGCGTATACCTTTATGGCTTATTTCATAAATAATGCATGTAAAAATATTGTCTATCAGTAACTTCAGTTTCTCTCTTTTATTTCAGATACCTGTATACAAATGAGGCCGAGATCGACCCCAAGAATGCAACATCATTGTTGTATGCAGCCCGGAAGTATGGTGTCGGTGGCCTCGAGGACGAGTGCGTGGACTATCTCAAGGAACATCTCACTCCTCTGAACGCTTGTATGATTCTTGAAGCAGCATTCCAATCCAACCAAATGAAGTTGTACAGCAAGGCACTGAAGATGATCCATAGAAACGGCGAGGAGTGCCTAAAGACGCCGAGTTTCCTTGTTCTTAGTCACACCTGTGTTGACCAGATTGTACGCCCTGATGATTTGGTAGCTGAGGAGACTGATGTGTTTGAAGCTGTTGATAAGTGGGCGGAAGCTGAATGTAAACGTCAGGAGTTTGAGAGCACACCAAGAAATAAGAGACAGATTCTTGGTGATGTTCTCATGTGTGTTAGATTTCCACTAATGGAATCAAAATACTTTGTCGACACTGTTGGAGCAAGTGGATTACTTGCTGATGATGAGAGATTGAAAATATTTGTTCATAATTTATTTCCGGACAAGGATATAAAACCGTTTAACAAAGACGAAAGAAAAGGGCAACGTGGAAGTTCAAAAAGGAGCAATAAGACCAATGGTAGTATGAGTTATAGGGAGATGAGTTCTAGAGAACACCGAACACTTCCTAAGATAAATCATCCAAGACTTGGGAGCAGGACACACCGGGGGTTTGCTGGGAAGAGTCGCGAAGAAGAAAGGAACGATTTTGATGATAACAGTGAGACGGAAGACAGGCATGGAGGAAGCTTAAAGGAGCATAGAAGAAGTAAAAAGGAGCATCACAGAGAAGGTCGTCGGAAGAAAGGGAAGAGGAAGGTATGCAACAGGACGGAAAATAGATTCAGGGTTCAATCATTCGGGAGAAACTGTCGTGGTCGAGAATGGGAACCTTTGAAATTCCGATGTCGTGAGGAAATTGAGTTTTGCGGCTTTCTCATGTTTGGGCCTTGTGATGATGATGTCGCAACCTATGACGTAGAGGCTCACCTTACAGACGAGTTCAACGTTGAGATCGCTGGTTCCAATATTGCGTCCTCCTACAAGGCCAAAAAGGAAGATGTGATATTTGAAGTAATGTTCCCCTCACCGATCCATCTCGCGTCCCGAAAGTGGTATACGCTCAATATCTTGATCCGTGGCCCGCCATCCATGTACGGTTCCGATGCCAAAGAGCGCATGATCTCTCATGGCGTTACGTTCGAATTTCAGCAGGTGGAATCACGTGCAAACAGAAATGACCAATGCCAGGTTCCATACCTCTTGTTTACAAAAGTGTGAGGAGAGTCTGAAAAACTGACTTATGTAAATTTTATATTTTATATGTCACATTAAAATCCGATCGTATTACTCGCTACCGCCCACACAGATCTGAGGACATCGCATTAAAGGTCACGTCAGAACGGCTATTCATCCGACCAATCAGAGCGTCGCTTAATAGATTGGGAAATTAAAAATCTGAATGTGTTTTCTCCTCATGTTACCACGAAAAGGTTGACCCGAGGCATTCTGAACAACAGTAGGATAGTGAGAATAAGGTTTGACTTTAATGAAATACGTTTTTAGAATTGGTAAGTGTGGTTAACCTTCTACAGCCAGAGGAAAGACAGGTGGCCAAGTCGTCCCATAGACGTGCCCGAAATGCCAGATTCGTCCTGATTATGTTTCTAGGTTTGTCACCACCATACCCGTGCTCGTTGAGGATATGCCTCGATCTGTGTAGTGACGTCTCCGGGTTTAGATGCAAGGCATTAGTCTTAGGTAGAACAGAGTGGAACATCTGTCAGTCAGGACACCGACAGTCCAGCAAGCCTTCATTTCAACGTTGGACATCACGTATACTAATCTGGACGATAGCACTGTGTAAGTACGAAACCCAACCGTATCTCGATTTTGGTCCTAGATATATCACCACAAATCCCGTGCTCCTGCTTCCGACCAAGGTGGTACACGTCAAAGAGCTGATATGCCATGATAAAGTGAGAGGTTGTTCATAGCGGCATACAATACAATCCACTCACTCGTTGTGAACGATACCGTCTGGACTGTCAGCGGATACTATGAGATACCACACACATGCAAAAATATTTCTTGTGTATATGTTTAGATTATTTATAACTGTTATGGCTTAAATTGTGAACAGACTGTCACGTGTTTCATTGTGTCAATACTGTAAATGTTTAGATTGTGTCCAGATTGTCACATGTATCAATTGTAAACGTTTAGAATGTGCAAAAACTGTCATGTATATAGTTGCATCAAGACTGTAGATGTTTAGATTATATACAGACCCCGCCACGTGAGTCGATTGTATCTAGACGGGTGATATCTTTTACAGGAAATGAATACTGAGACTCTGTGATACCATTGATGTACAACATTGTACGACATACTCGCTGTGATACCTTTGATGTACACCATTGTACGACATACTCGCTGTGATACCATTGATGTACACCATTGTACGACATACTCGCTGTGATGCCTTTGATGTTCAACATTGTACGACATACTCGCTGTGATACCATTGATGTACACCATTGTACGACATACTCGCTGTGATACCATTGATGGTCAACATTGTACGACATACTCGCTGTGATACCATTGATGTACACCATTGTACGACATACTCGCTGTGATGCCATTGATGTTCAACATTGTACGAAATACTCGCTGTGATACCATTGATGTACGACATTAAATGACATGCTCGCTGTGATACTAGCGTTTAACGACATTGTTCTTTAGTGTTCGATATACCATATGAGTCGATGCACCTGTTGTGTCAACGGTATTACATGTAATGGGACCACATGCATAAAATGGAACTTGTTCTCCTATTCTCCTTTTTATTTTATTTTTTTGTCAGATAAGCACGGCTAACGAAATAAGCGAATATCCTGATTCTTATTTTATTGTATTATTATATTATGTATCATGTATTATAAGCCAAAAGCTCCAAAGAATTTTGATTTTCAAGTTCACCTTCTTGAGAGAAACAAGTTTTGCAAGTAAATATTAAACATTAGTTTAATATATCGACTATATTGAGACAATTTCTAGAGGCCATTTACTAGATGACTTCATTGCCAAAGTTGTTTGTGACCAACATGAAAATGCCGTTTAGCTTATAAAAAGATTTATCCAAATTACCTTTGCGATACAGGGTTCATGTGTAACGTCATTAGAAAGGACCCAACCCTTTAGGGGGTCGAACAATATGTTCCAACAAGTATACACAGTTCATTTCCACAAATCACAATTCTTGATAAGGTGTGACGATGAATCAATTATTAATCGAGTCTTCACCAGACAATACAGTAATTGGTATTATGAGCAACGATCCACGTTGTCGTACATTGACACGCCATCGTCCCTGAGCCTTCCCACCTGATCCCAAATGAATCTTTGCACACATGTTTACAAGGTATTAAAGTATTGTCTTTATTACCAACAGTTTTGTTTCGTCCTCCGTAATAGGGTATGCGATTATTTAATGCCGCATACTCCGTACTTCCGTGCTTTCTAGTAATTCTATATATTTCAAAGCACACGTTGCAACATCGGAAAATTACATGCTTCGATAATTCTACCTCAGTGGGTAATATTAGTTGTAGTGTCTGTTTGTCCTTTGTACCACTACTGGAAATAAAATTGATGGAAATGTATATATTAATAGGTTTGTTGCAAAGTCGGTCAGGAAAGATGCATACTATTAACATACATACATGCACACATAGTCACACCGACATTTTAGGACATTTGGTTCTTGTGTGACATAAACTTCAGGAAGTACGTATATGCATATGTATCTGTCAATCTAATAAACATCTGAGACCTGCATCCCTTCGGACTCCTCCCACATCAAGCTGACACGCCGTGATATTCACAAAAAAAACAACGAAACGCAAAAGAAGTGAAAAAGTAACTTTGGCAGACCATACAAATGAGTATTGTTTAACCAAGCGGCGTTTAACCAGACTCACTCACTCACTTTATCTAAACCACTACCGTGATTTATCACAAGAGTACTTTTCAACAGCAAATTTCAAACCACGCATTCTGCATTGAATGATTGATCGGTTCATTGTGCACACGCGCTCTAAACCCATTGGGTATCCCGGGCTGTTCCCGTAACTTTCCCTTTATAAATTTAAGGCATGAATGTCAGTGAGCGCTTGTAAAGCCGGTTGGAATTGTACAATGAATGAGCCCGTGATCTGACATATTTGCAATAAGCCTCACAAACTATACACGAGGATTATTGAATCGTCAGTGAAATGTCCATATCCAAGGCACATTTATCAATAGCCGTTATCTGTGTCAGTAATGTGTATATTTCTATTATGTTAGACAAAGGAAGCAGTGGCCACGAAGCTTGTAATTCAGTACTTCACACGAATGGAATTGAATTGCAGAAACTGTATGTGTATACATGTAAGCGATCAATAAAGTTATACATTGAGTCTTTTCACGTGTAATTTTTTTTATACTTAGGCATTTCAAGATTGGTGTATAAATATACTTATGCCAACCATTTTTTCCCAAAAAGATACAATGTGTACATTAAATGGGAACATAAGTAGTGCGTATGGCACACGGCCGGAGGTAGATGAGGACTGCTATCCGTAGATACTCCAGAAAAGACATGTGGTTGTGTCAGCTTTAGATCGTTACGACGACTCGGTTTCGATTCCACACATGTTTCCAAAGTATTCTCTCTATTCACTCTCACATTTATTAATTTCATTGTCCTAGCTTTAGTCGATATGAGTTCTGGTGCTGGTATGTACCTCAACGTTCAACGTAGGCCGCACAAATCGGTAGAGGGCAAACACAAGATTTTACCAACACCCACACACAATTCGTGTGCAATAAAATTTAGAGCATTTGTTGGAACATTTTTAGGGGACTCTTTTTTGGAGAGAAAAAAAAGATTAAAATGGTTACAACACTGGTTTATTCCCCTTTATATTCACCTGTGCCTGATAAAAAGTAGTTATTATGATATATACGACAGTGATCGTGTTGGTAGTGGTTACAGACGTGAGTAAGTCAGGGAGACATTCTGAAGGCACCTATTTTGAGACGGCCACACTGCGTCTAGGTGAATGGAGATCGTGAGCGTCGGTGTACTGCTGGTGAAAGGATCTCCCATCTATTCATTTGTCTACACTGGTTGTGAAGGCGTTTCACCTGACCTTGTCAACAAAATCAGCCGTCTCGTTACAACTGATTCTAATTCGGTCGCGGTTTTCATTTCAAACGAATCACCCTTTTCTTTTCGCATTTACATTGTTGAAATTCTTATTGTCTTGTATGCTGCTCGTATTCATATACAATTTAATGCTTGGATTTATTTGTCTTGGGGCGTTCACTTTGGACAAGAGTTAGTTTGATCTAAATGCCTTCCTTTGACACAAGCATGGTAGTGTTTGTAAAGAACGTCTGCAACACTGGTTTATGGAAATGCATATCACAATATATTTTAACCAAGCTTAACAATATCGGTATAATGCCGGCACGCCTTTTAGCATGGAAAGTTATGATAGAATCATTTTATTCTATTGTACCGCAGAGTGACTGCGAACTTGCTTGCAGGGTATTCAGGCATTCATTCCAGACAGTACACATTCCTTTGACCAACCTACACTTTATACAAAAGCACTGAGCGAGTGTTACGAAGTCTGAGTTGTATGGTGGGGTGACTATCGAGAAAGAATCGCTGTGTAAACGCTGTGTGAATATCCCCATATGAGATATTGACGTGGAAGGACACAGCAGAGGGGCGAACAAGGAAGGATACATGTACACGCCACATCGGAAAGAATGAAAGTAGGGATTTTACATTTAATCTGGATTATTTCTTTAATTTGGTTATCATGTTATGCCATGTTTCTTCATACGTAATCCTTATCTAACCTAAAGCAATCAGGTTTTCAGCAACCCATGCTTTTCGTAGGAGCGACTGTCGGGGCCAGGTGGTCAGCTTCGGTAATCATAGTGTCAATCACGGGATTGTCGGGTCTCGATTATGTACTTACAGTCATATAGATAAAACATTGCTGAGTGCTGTGTTAAACAACAAGCAATCAGACTAACGTTAGTGTCACGTTTGTACAGATGTTGATATCATTTGGGGGTCAGTGTTATTTGTGACAAAGTAGAAGCTGAACACCTTATATCACGAGAATGAACATTGTCATTTTCCGTACCAACTAGGAGATGTTTCACAAACGGTTGAAGTGGCTTCTTGCTGCAGTGGTGTTGCTAGTTCCATCGGCGTCGTGTCAAGAAAACGGTAAGCAATAGTTGTACTCATTGATATCTACCCGGGCCAGCTCTTTGTTTGTCGTAAGAAACGACGAAATCTGATCGGGTGGTCAGGATCGAGTATCATCATGATGTAGGCGGAATATTGCTAACAACAAACAAACAAACACAATGTCACTTCTACATGAGAAAAATCGGAATAGTAGTTTAACATCCTCTGTTACGTATGCTGTTATTGTTACATCTAAGGATGATGTAGCCAATTTGGATTTGAAATGGTTGATATTTTTTATATATAAGCGTATAAGTGCCACATTCTAAAACAAATGTCCCTATTCGTAGATGTTATTTACAGCTACGTAGATGATACTTACATCTACGCAGATGATACCACTCACATTTCTATGATATAATCTATGTAAAAGAAAGTATTATCTACTATCGAACAATACCACTATCTGAGTAACGATACTAACAATTATTATATCATATACTTAGATAAACGCATAAACTACGTAGATATAAGTATTATCTATGAAGGTGTAACTATGGTCTACGTAGATGTAAGTGTCATCCACGTAATTATAAATGATATAGTTTTTAAAATGTGGCACTTATACGCTTCCATATTATGAGACATTTCATTTATTTCAATAACGTTGCGGTCGGGTAGCCTAGTGGTTATGGCGTTCGTTCGTGACGCCGAAGACCCGGGTTCGATTCCCGACGTGGGTACAATGTGTGAAGCCCATTTCTAGTGTCCCCGCCTTGATATAGCTGGAATATTGCTAAACGCGGCGTAAAACCATACTCACTCATTTCAATAACTGATCAGGAGAGAACCGCCCTAACATTCAACCAGGAACATGTGATAACCCATTCCTAATAACCCATTCCTGATAACCCATTGTGTCAACACCACAGTCATAATACGTGGACTGGAAGACAGCGTTTATAACGTGGGAGACATCGGACACCTGCAGGTGCTGTTGAATCAGACAGTGGACGATCCAGGAGTATGGTACAAAGATGGCAAGGACGTTCGAGGCGTAACAGGCAAACTGCTGATACTGGATGCGCCCACAGCTCGCCAACTGGTCATCTACAACGTGCAGTACGGCGATTCCGGGAACTACACCCTCACTATCAATGGCGTAAACACTTCGGCAACAGTCACAATAGGAAGTGAGTAGAGAGCTGTCGAAATCATTGAAACAAAATGTATTTTATCCGTCATTTATTCCAGCTGATATTTATTTCTTTTGAGTGACGTCTGTATGAAGTTATTTCTATTTAGTTAATGATGTCTCTTTTCAATGCTCCACAAGATAAACTTTGGGATAAAGGATTTTATTCCTTTAAGCCAAATTAAGCCATATTCCAGTGACGGTGTATCACTGTATATGTGACCGTCAATCTGTAAACTTATGTAATTTACAACGCCTATAAATATCAGTTATTGTACAGGTTGATTGAGAAAGCTGTTCATTAATTTTATTATGATGACGAATTCCGAAATTGATGTTTAATTTCATCACCCAGTGACCGAAATTGATATGACTAAAAAGAAACGAAAGTCAATGTATATACTTCTAGTCCAAGCTTCATACGTCGATTGTGATTTTTAAGCCCTTTTGAACCTCTCAATAAATTTTATTTATTCAATCCGATCAATAAATAGACAGATATTTCAGTCAAGTTGTGATCAGTATACTGTGTCTAAGTGGGGTATCTATGTTGGCCTGCATCATGGAATCTCACTGGGTTAGTATTACAATATCGGCATTAGTCCGGGCAAGTACAAACACCCCCCCCCCCACCCCCCACCCCCCCCCACACACACACACACGTCGCTATATAAGTGCAACAATCATGAACGCGGCGCTAAATCCCATTTCCCCTCACCTCGCCCTGTAAGTTATCTTCATGTCTTCAACACCAACCTTATTTAATAACATTTCCCCTTATCACTCATCTTATATTTTACAGCTATCGACATCCTAATAGGTCTCCGTGACGTGAAGGTCGAAGTTGGCAAACAGATGTCGTTTCAGACAACCCTGTCTGCTTCAAATATTACGGAGGGCTACTGGACAAAGAACGGTGTTCCACTGACCAACTCGGTCAAATATGAAATCACTGTAAGCAATCAGGTGCAGCGGCTGACCATCACAAGCTTGACCACTGGTGACATAGGGACGTACACCTATTCGGTGCGAGGGAAAAACACATCAGCTAATCTTGATGTGGAGGCAAATCCAGGTAAGTTTATGTCTTGCATATGTGACATTTCCGTAATCATGATCATACGATCCTGGTTAGAATCCACAAATGTAGATCTCCAATAACCTACAGTCAATGTTATAACCTACAGTGTATATCCCAATTGCGGGGTCCCATTATGTCAATCTGGTTGTCTGTTCTAGACCCGATTAGTTTCAACCCGTCGTCATGTTACGGGAATATTGCAAAGTGCGACCTTTAACAAGAAACAAACAAACGTTCACATTTGAACTGATATAAAGGTCACCTGCCTAAATAATGTTGACCTACCTGCTGATCGTTTCATTTCTCTACTCTAGTGTTACGGATCCTGCAGAGATTGCAATCAATGACTGTTGCACCTGGTCAACCTCTTGAACTCCGGGTGACCCTGTCCCAGCCAAACGTATCACTTGGTACCTGGTACAGAAATGGGGTTCCTGTTTCGGAATCGGAAAACAGACAAATTTCCGTGAATGAAAATGTCCACCAACTTCTCATCACGAATGTCCAAGCAGCCAGAGATTCCGGAATTTATGTCTACATTGTTCGGCAACTGGTTACAGTTGCTAATATAGCGGTGCAGGGTATGTTCAAAATAACATAATTAGTCAAGTAGAGAATATATAAATTGTCAATAACCAGTCTAGATTAAACGTAAAAAACGATTCCACTTGGCCAAAAGGGCAAAAGAGCTGTGAAAACGATGTAAATGGACCACTGAAAGTGTGTGACGACACCGGGTGTTCGCGAAAAGGGTAAGCATGTCTTGCCCTACCATCACATAATCTGCATGAAAGCAAGTATTTACTGCCTGGTCATAAATCCTGTTTCTCATAACACCCTGACACTAAGTTTGGCTACTTTCTATTTGTCTCGGTATTTAAGATTCATAATGAAATATCAAAACAGAAAAGTTACAAAATAATTATAGTATTTAAGGGATACCAGAAATTTATGCTAACAAATGGACGTTTCTAACTTTGCCTTTTAGGCCCAATGGATTTGGTTCGGAATAAAATTATTCTCTGGAATTGACGTTTTATATTTTAAACTCAACTATATCGTCCTCATTTTGCTACAGATTATTGTGCATGTGTTAGTCTGTGTTGTTAAATTCAAGACGTATGATTTCATTTGCTTCTAATGAAATACTGAGATATTTTATGCTGATTATATTATATAACATATGAACTGAAATTAAGACATCTTCATGATCATGATCACATTGAACCATAAAAGAAGGAGAAAGAGTATTAAATTTCACTGTCGAGCCTTCTTTCTTCCTTCGGGTTTAAGTTCTAAACGCAATGCTATACAGAGTACAATTGTAGGTGTACATAATATATTGTCATATATCGCGTCTTTCCACAGAAATTAACATTCTGACAAACCTTGAGGACTTCACAGCAACCCTTGGGAGCACCGTCTCCTTCACATGCAGGCTGTCTGAAAGTGGTGTCGACGTTGGTGTCTGGCGGAAAGACGGGAAGACCTTGTCTAGTGATGGTAGGATAACTATAACAACACTTGGGCAAGATCAGGTGCTTACCATCAGGACCGTCCAGTCGACAGACGCCGGCTTGTATCGATACACCATCGGCAGCAAGGAAACATCGGCACTCCTGAACATCGCAAATGGTAAAACGTCACCATGAGTTACTAGCATTCAATGCATTCGTCTTAAATAACTTTATATTATCCACAACATGCAAGTGTACACTGATCAACTGTTCCTCATTCCAATCATCGATGGTACACCCGTAATGCATTATCTTGCCCAATCATTTGTGTATTGCAAACACGTCGTCATATTAGTAAAGGTAAATATAAAACGTCAAAGAAAGAGAACAATCAGTAAAATATACAGGTATGATAACTACATCAAGATCGGATATAATTACTGGGACTTTGTTTGCAGATGCAATTGCCTTTACCGCTTGCTTGGTCATTGATGGGTCGGAAAGTGTTCAGGAAGCCAACTTTCTCATAATGAAAAATCTGATGAAGTCGTACATCAGTCGTACCTCCACTGCCAACAATCAGTCCAGAGCTGGCGTTGTTGTGTTCAGTGATTCTGTGACAAGCATCCCAATAAGTGCCAATCTCTCAGCCCTCACCCGTCAGATAGATGCACTGGCCTACCCAGGACAGGGGACATCCACGCACCTGGGCATCGACCAAGCGAGACAGATGCTGCTGCAGGACTCCACACTGAACCCAAAGATCATGATAGTTGTTACAGATGGCGCCTCCGACAATGAAGTAGAAACACGTACAGCCGCACAGCGTGCCAAGGATGCTGGGATAACTATTTTTGCTGTAGGAATCACAGAATTTGTGTCATCATCCGCATCATTATTAGCAAAACTGGAAGAAGAAATATCAACTATAATTAACAGCAATTCCAACAAAATCAGTCTCCCAACATTCTCCAACCTAACTGGCATAACTTCTGAGACTCTCTACGGGATTTTTCAGAATTTTGTGGGTAAGTTGCGTGGTTCTAGATAAATATATTATTCACAAGGGAGATATTTCTTTGGTGATGACTACAACAGTGAAGGTTCTCATGTTTTAGTTGCAAAATGAGCACGGTTCTGTAACTGCTATACATTGTTATTGTATGTCTATTATTAATCCTGTTCCCGAATAACTCTTGTATGTAAATGGTAAGATTTAGGAATTGCGTACATCAATAAAACATCATTTGTAATAGCTGAGTGACTGAATGGGTGAGTTGTGTTTACAGCTGCTTTGAACAGTATTCCGATAATATCATGGTGTGTCACCTTATGTAGAAGTAAAGCCCGAAAAGATGCAGTTCTCAGACGTTTACCACTTTGGTAAGACCCAAGAGTGCGGTTATGGTGCTGACAACCCTGGAACCATAATCAGGGCAGAACCGGGATTCGAAGCTACGACCATAGGTTTCTTGTGTGTCTAAGGGACGCAACACTGGCACCCTATTGTATTACAATGCTGGATCATATTACAAGAAACCAACCACTATCGAAAACATATATCCAAGTATTCCATGATTCCTACGTTATCCGAAGAGTATATTTCCATGTCAGCAAATAATAAAAGCAAACTGTAATGGTTGTTTCAGCTGGAATATCAATCACCCAAGAAATGGTGTCTCAGACAGCACTGACAGGCTCACTGGTATCCTTGACAGTGAGAGTCAACAGATTAGATGTGACTTTGGGTGTCTGGAGTAAAAATGGTCTGCCCCTCGTGTTGGGTCAGAAGTACAAGAAGTCTGTGTCGTCCTACCTTCAGAAGCTTGATATTATCAGTGCAGACCTTGATTCTGCTGGATTGTACACTTTCACCGTTGGGAAGCAGAGTTCATCAGCATCAGTTACACTCTTTGGTCAGTATCCTGACATAGTGACATAGAGGTGTTATGCCGCTTTCAGCTATATCCCAGTCAAATCACAACCGGGTACATCTAGAAAGTTTGATCAACGCTGCACTCAGCATTATTCCTACCATATTACGGCGGTTGGGTTACGGCTTCTTATAAGAGACGACTAAATCGGTCGATGACTTGGTTGATGTATTTCATCGTTTTCCATTTGCCTGGCATAAACTCGATTAATTAAAAGACCGGTGTCATAAAACTAATTGCCGAGAATATTGCTGAGAGCAGCAATAAACAACAAACAAACACACAGACATATCACGGTTGGGTACAACTATAATGTGTTTTGTAGTTTAACGTCACGTTCAGACCACTGTCAAACAACTGGAATATTGCTGAGTGTGACGGGTGCCACCGGTGGGGCAGGATACGCTGACCTTTTCGGAAACATCTGGTATCACCACTATTGATAGTAATTCATGGACACCTTCTTATGAAACAGTAGGAATCGTAATATGGATTCTGCTTTTAGCACATAATTCTTATGATTATGGAAATCATACATTCAAACCAACCTAACCATTGTTTTGTTATAGATGCAGTAAATAATGTCACTACATACACCGGAGGGCAGGCTGTATTTAGAACTCACGTGGCTCCAGCAGGCGTTTCAAGCGGACAATGGTCAAGAAGCGGAGCAGCTTTGGCAAATTCCAGCAAATACACAATGACCAACAATGAGCTTGTGGACAAACAGTCACGGCAGCTGGCCATTAACACAGTACAAGTGTCAGACCAGGGATTCTACAGCTTCACTCTCAATGGAGTGGCCACACGGGGAAACCTTATAGTTACAGGTATGTATAAAATTCGCGTCAGTGAATCTTGCAGGACATAGAATGTAGATCATATACTTACCTTCTTTTTAAACAATTACTGTCATAACGACAAACACTGTTTTATCCTTAAAATAAATAAGCATATCTGAGTTCATGTAAAAGAAATAAAAACTACTTCAAAGATACATAATGATACAGAATACGAATTTAACGATGAATTAACTGCCAGGAAAGAGAAAGTATACGTATACTCTTGAAAATTGGATTAGATACATAATTTGCAAAGGTTAACAAAACGTTACTGGGCTGAAAACAGGAGAGAGACATGATGCTTTAATTCGGTACTTTTCTACTTGGCTCTGTAAGAGGTCCAGAAGTCACAGATATAAATTAGCTTGAGCAATACTCACATTATGTATGGTATTACATTATATTTTAACTTAGAAATGATACTGTTTGCTTTATCACAGATCGTAAGGCATCGGCCACATCCCGATGTATCATCCCTGGTTCTGTCTGTGGTTACACACAGCCACAACTCTATAGTAGCGTTATAAAGACCTAAGCATTCAACAGCTTTTATCTGTATCTGTATATACAGTCTGGCCTTAAAGCAGCATCCCCCCACACCCTAAAACAAAAGAGTGCAAAAAATAAAATGAAAATAAATTTGTAAAAGAGGACTGCCTTACCCAGTTCATTTTCCGAGTACAGGGAGCTGAACACCCCACCCAAATTCTGCACCAAGTGTAACTTGCTTGAAAATATCTGTTGTCACATTCAGCTTAGGACATCATGTTAACAAAGACAGCACTAAATATGGAAAAAATACATGGTCAGATTTTCTTATTTGATGGATGTAGACATAAAAAAACATAAGCATCTTGCACAAAATCATTGCTGCCTGCTGATTCAATCTGCACTTAAGGAAACGAAAAGAGCGTGTTAAACGATTTTGTGTAGTGGAACGCGTCAGTCGACTCAATGTTTTTATTCGGGTCCACTTCCGGTTGACAGCAGTGCGGTGGTAGCAGTGCATTCTCATAAATGAAGTCCGTCCCGTTGCATTTATTTGCGAATTTTGCAGGATTCGATGTTTCTCTACTCGTTGTAGAGTAGACATATCTTCGATGACAAGTTTATCATATCGAATCGGATTGCAGCACATTGTCTCCCCTTGCCAGTCTGTCTATCGCGCATTCCGAACAAGCGCCGTAAAATCTCATTTCACGCATACCGCTGTATCTTTTGTATTCGTCATATCTTGTCGGAATTGTTGAAGGATTAAAAGATTATCCTTTGATTGGACAAGTGTCACGATTATAGGTGATTGTTTCTGATGGTTTGCTGTTCAGACTATGTGCTTTGTCAATTACGACTGTCGAGGGATGAATAATCAGTTTCTCTTGCATTTCTCTTGCGGGGTTCTCACAGTCCAAACCAAACATAATTACGTTGTGACGTCAATGTTTGGCTTCACTGCGGTCTAATGATCCTTGTAGTTTATCTATTCGCAGTCGGAGGATTTTCAGTTGTCAGTTTTCCTCTCTCGTTTCAATGGATTCGTGGAAAGCTACCGTGAGGGTATCATACCTGTTGTTTAACGTTAAAAGCGAATTCTTTGTGAAACTTATTCCCTGTAATATCTTCATATCGGCTGTAGTTGGCTTAGAGAAAGTTACCCTTAGCGTTTTCAAAACACGTGCGCACCCTCTCACGCATGCGCAATCCAAATCACTTCAAACATAAGGCCCAAAACACAACTATGATACCCCTATTAATATAAGTAGTTGTCTTCGAATAACCATTTCTTGTTTATTTCATTTGTAGCTACCATCAAACATTGGTGTACATTTCCTTTAGTCCGGCAGTTAGGATCAGTACAAATACAGTAAGCCGAACATGTTAGGAAATTGAAAGGAGTCAATATATTTTGTTTGTATAGTTATGACACGATTCGTTGCGATTTCCATAGAAAACTAAACTAAACATCCTGATGGATAATGTAAATATTATCTTCATCTATGTCACTTATATCGAACTTAAGTCTCTTGAAAAGTGATAAAAGTAATTACGGTGTTTTTATTAATAACCGTGGGTGTTTATTATGTATCGTGTGTCTAGATCTGTTTGGTGTTTTTAGCTTTAAGGATTACCTCATTTTTGCAACCCCTAACTGTGACGGAGGGTTCTGCTACCAACCTTGAGACCACTCTGTCACTACCCGATATCGATACGGGTGTTTGGAGGAAGGACGGGGTTGAAATCGTCGGTTCTCAGAACATCCAGATATCCACTGAGGGAAGAACACAGCGCCTATTAATCACAGAGACAGGTCTGGATGCAGCAGGAGAATACTCCTATTCAATCAATGGTCTCCTCACCAGGGCGCAGGTCACTGTTGTGCCGACACGAGGTAGGTGCTATTGGCTATCACATAGAGATAATGTACAGTAAAGTCAGTGTATAATCAAACAGTCTGGATTACCACCCGAAACAGATTCCATTGGGCGTAACAGGCATAATAGTAATGAACAGTAAATGCATGGGTCTCTTAAAATCAGGGATGACCGGTGGGTCGGGGTGTCCTGCTCCACCGGTAGCACCCACCACTCACTATTTTCATTAAACAGTGCTTGTTTGTTGCCTAGTGCCCCAGCCAGATAATTTCTTCCAATCGACAGCAGCCTTAAACCAATCGGGTTTGGGCTACAGACATAGTCTGCACTTGCACGTATTGTCGGGTTGAATGACACTAGCGTAAGACTTCATAGCTTGTGTTCGTATGTGGAATCACACCCATCGATGACTCGTGAACAAACTTACCATCGCTCTATACAAAACATTATCCAGAAATCGCATCGTGTGATAGTTGATACCGTACAACATGTAAAATGTGTTAAATTGATCTCATTATCAGAAGTAAACTGTGTTAAAGTTACAACAAAACGTAACAGTGTCATGGCAGTAAACCTTATGCTTGTGTGGATATGAACTGCAAAAAACAAGTAGGATGATTGGTGTTTATTCTTCATTAGAAAAAGCGCCTTTAATGAGAGTTCAGAGATGTTTAGGTAAGGGAGAGAACCGAGTGATTGCTGCTACAACTGCATAATACTCTCAGATTATTCTTGTTGTAAAGCCATTTAATACGATATAATTGAAATATTTGACAATTTGTGAAACGTTAATTTTTATAATCAATTTCAATTGATATAATTTTCACAGATATTTTGGCCTTTACGTCAAATGGAATCTGTTTCGGCGGACAATCAAGACATTCTCTTTCATTGACAATACATATTCATGCATTACCACAGCTCGATAAACCAGCAGTTGAATTCATTCGGTATGATAAGGTTTTGCCATATGACGCGTTATTCATTTCTCATTCTGTTCATATAACCAGCCCGAGAAACCTATTGTGGGCTTCAATCGCGGTTCGCCGCCATTATATTTCTAGTTTTGTCAGCACCATACCTGTACTCGTGGGTTTCACCAAAGTGGAACACGTCTGAGACTTGCATCACCTCCCACATTAAGTTGACAGCCCGTGCTATAACTGGAATACTGTTTAAGACAGCTCTGAACCCAACTCACTCACTCACTCACTCAAGTAATCAAGGCGGCATGGTAGCCTAGATGTTTAAGTGCTGAACACCACAATGAAAACCCGTCCCTTGTATGGGTTCATTAGGTGAAGCCCAGTTTGGTTTGTAAGCAATGGAACTCGTAAACCAGACATTTTATCTGTTGGTCTGGCTGAACTGATGAAATGTAGAATTAAATGTAATTTCCTACCTATGATTTTAATCGTGTAATAGGAAAGTGCCTACACTACACGTGTTACCAAACTGACTACAATTGCTCAAGGGATATCTCCCTTTAACCAATTACTTCTACCTCTTAAGCAACGAAGCCCGCCTCCGTGGTCTTGTGGTAGAGTGTCCGCCCGGAGAGCGGAATATACGGGGTTCGATCCCCGGCCGCGTCATACCAAAAGACGTTAACATATGGTACTTGTTGTTACCTGGTATTCATGTTAAACTGCGGCACACACACACACATACACACACACACACACACACACACACACACACACACACACACACACACACACACACACACACACACACACACACACACACACACACACACGTGCATGCATGTCGCTGTATAAGTGCAATAAACGCTAAACCCAATTTCACCTCACCTCACCTTCAGCAACGAATATATTTCATGAATCTTCCAAACATTCTAAAGGTAAACACAATGACATACACAGCATTCCAAGTTAGTAATGGTTCTCAACAAACTTTCCTGGTCGTAAGGGTCAACGTAATGAACCGTGTGGTCAGACACGATGTCTTGGTAGCATGGCGTGTCAACAACCCCGACGGCCTGGACTGTTGCACACAATATCACTAACTGGAATGTCTGGTCTTGACACATTTATTTACAAGCCACTGCCATATAGCGAGAATATATCAGATTACAGTGTGGTACAAGGAACAGAAACAAACCCATAGTTCGTCCGTTCTATTCAAGATATTTTCTTGACCTTCTGTGTATATCAGCATTATTTCTCACACTACATTCCATTCTTAGTAAGTAATATATTTTTCACTTGATTGTTACACATGTTGACTAATGTGAATTTCTTCCGTGGTAATAATAATAATCTATTTTGTAACAGTTGATGGTAACGTGACGCAATGGACACAGTGGAATTACTCTCCCTGTTCAGCAACCTGCGGTCCAGGTCAGAGGAATGGGACAAGGAGCAGGACATGCACCAACCCAGCACCAGCATTTGGCGGGAGGAACTGTACTCAACCGCTGCTTTCTGAGGAAACTGTCATTTGTACTGACCGAAACTGTCCTGGTATGTATATTATGTTGTAACATATTGAGTATTACATGTTGTTCGTGGATATAGGCTAGAAATCTACTTGGAATGAATTGGTAAAAAAATAAATATTAGAAAATGGAAGTTCCACGTCACTGATATAAGCTTCCCTGATTCGGAGTGACATGATTTTTGCTGCCCCAACTCAAACTGTCCTGGTATGTATGTATGTATGTATGTATGTATGTATGTATGTATGTATGTATGTATGTATGTATGTATGTATGTATGTATGTATGTATGTATGTATGTAATATGGTATAACATGTTGAGTATTACGAGTAGCTCTTGGATATACGTCACGAATATGCATAACATGACTTTGTAAATTATAATACGTTGGAAAATGAAACATCTATGGCACTGATATAAACAGACCCTATTCTCTGTGACGTGGGAAATCATCAATACAGCCCTCATTATCGTAAATGGAGCTATGTTATATATAGATATTGCTATTGACACAGCAATACATACCCCAAAGACGCAAATGATCGTTGTGTTAACATTTGATCACTTACGATCAATAGAGGCTTCATAGTCCTGTCTAAATATGCCAATCCAGCATGTGGAGTGTGTATTTTATCTTCGAAATATTTTAAAATCTCAATATGGGAAAGAAGGGAATTCAAATGAAAAGAACATTATGCCAACGACACATGTTCGATTCCTTACGTCGGTACATTTGAAGTCGATTAACGATGCGCTACCTTGACAGGACTCTGCATTGCTTAAAATGGTGAAAACCCATACTTACTTATCCAATTAGATTATATGAACTGCAATGAACGTTAAATACCTTTACAATGAAAACCAATTATGAAATCAGAGATGCGACTTTTTCATCGCTTTGTTTGTAGATATACGTTGAAAACATTTCACATGCATTAGGGCACATCTATGTGGATATATTAATCTTTTTACACAGTCCAAATGGACCTCTAAAAATATATTCCTGACACGCGTAGTGAACGCAACTCTGTACAGCATATTGCGAAGGGTACCCACATTAGCAATGGTAATTTAATTGTGTAAGAATCACTGGAATTGAAAGAGAAGTTCAACCATTTCTGTTTAAATAATTGAATACACATGCGCACAATAATGAGAACTTGCGATAATGCAACAATAATGACAAAACTCCCGTGGGTATTCCTGGTTAGAATTGGTCCCAAGCAACCTTTGCTGGTCATGAGATGACTTAATGAAGGAGGGGAGTGGGTCAGGTTATTCCGACGTTGGGGAATTGCACACAATATAAATGATTGGATTGTGATGCCCAGACTCGAATATTTACAGGCCACTGCCATATATCTTGATATTGCAGAGTGCCATGTTAAACAAGAAATAAACGTGTCCATCACAAAACCCTAAGCCATCCGTTTAATTATTAATAGGAACTTTTACGAACCTAATACGTAAACATTTCTTTGTCATATTGTGTCAAAAATGTCATTAACATGTCTCACAAAAAAATTTGTTACACATGTTGAATACATTTTAAAATCTTATGAAATAATAATTGTGTATTGAGAAGATCGACAACCCTGCAGAGTCGGTTGGACTGAAAAGTGAAACAGAAGACTTTCTGTTTGCTGCTCAGGACCAGTCACTTCCCACTCAAAACCGTCAATGTGTGATTTTGCATCAAAATGTAAATGAGAAATGTAGATTATGCAATGAATGTAATGAGAATGTCCAACACATTGTCAGGGGATGTATCTTAAGTGACAAGATGAAGAGCTCGGTCCTTTTACTACTGTCTTCGTCATGCTTGTGGTTTTGACACCGAGGTCAATCTTGGTACGACCCAAAACATGTACAGTGCGATATGGAAAATGATAAATATATAATTCTTTTGAATAGGCCCGTATACAGCCTCAGACCTGTCCAGGCTGAGAAACCTGATCTTGTCCTTTTTGATAAATCCAAAGAAATCATTTATATTATTGAATTTTGTGTCCCTTTTCACTCTAATGTGATCGACAAGATTCAGGAAAAATACCTCATAATAACAATACAGTAGCTGCAATATCAAACAATTTGGACGACAGCGTGCGAGAAAATAGACCACATGCAGCACATACACAACTTAATTTAATCCGGATATTTTTACCATAATTCAATACTAAAATTGGTCGTAATAACAACCTTCTTACATTGATCACCTGCCTCGGTGGTTCAGTGGCAAAACAGTGTGTTACAATGCTAAACTTGATAAGTGAGGTTGCAGGTTCGATTCATGCCATAAAGTTACAGCTTCAGTTTGGATGAGATGTTCCATTCACTGACTCATGGGATTTTCATGTGTTCATAGTTTTTACTTTTAACCAGTCAAAACACGACATATGATTTGTAATTCAATCGTAAAACCCCAAGCAGGCCTTACAATTGAAATGTAAAACCTCTCAACAGTTCTCACTTGAAAGTGTGACCTTTCACAAGGCTACTGTGAGAAAAGGTGTTAATATAACTACAATACAATAGGCAAACGTTACTGTAGGTTTATAAAAGCAGTTTAATGTTTAAGGATACATGATAGTGTACCCGTGTCTTGACAGAAAACAGTATGCTTGTCTTGCAATTATTCCCCCAAAATGGTAGGATGATGATGATGTATTCTTCATTAGAAGGTACGGTAAGGTGTTTAGGTAAGGGAGATAAAGGTGTGATTCCTTTTTGCTAAATCATAGTCTCAGATTGTTCGCCATTTTTCAGCATTATCATGATGAAGTCTGGTTCGTACAATCGACTCTGCTTTCGAGAGATATTTCTTACGAATATATATATTTATTATTAAGGTTATTATTGTGATAATAAGAAAGATCGTAATGCGATTGAAATATTTAAAACATAAATTGATCATGACAGTCAATGGAGGATTCACCACCTGGACAAATTGGGCAGGTAGTGGGTGTAACCCAACCTGTGGATCAGGAGGAGTTCAAGTTGTCACCAGAAACAGAACTTGTACAAACCCGAGTCCAATGTTTGGAGGATCTGAGTGCGTTGGAGCTCCATTTCAGTCTATAATAAGAACTTGTGCAATTCCTGTCTGCCCAGGTAAGAACAACCTATTGTAGGGTGTTTTCCTTCTTTTCTACGGAATATTTTCAAATTTCGTTTTGTTTGGATAGCCTTGTTGCAAAAGCGTTCGCTCGTCTGAAGAATCGATTCCCCACATAGGTTGATAGTAAGAATAAAATTTACGGTGTTCCATCCTTGATATGACAAAGTATAGCTTAATGCTAAATAAAACCCTTAAGATGTTATCAACTGTAGCATAGGTTAAATCGAGTCTGTTTGAAAAACCGACAATTAAGATATGTCATCTAATTTCAAAAGAAATAATAAAAGACTTGTTACCATTTTGAGAATGTAACCCATGTTGTCATTGCTACTTTAATTGTTTAAGAATCTATACAAATGAAGAAAAGTATAAACATTTCTGTACATTGATAAGAAAACATACCATTTAATTGATAACAACTTTTTTATTTTTTGCATTTAGCGATCTTGAAATGTGGATTCTTATCCCTTTTTCAAGCTAGATCGAACAGTTATTTCTGTGCATTCATAGTACAATTCACTTACTTCACGTGCGCAATGATTATGTCGCATTGTCGAGTTCTACTTTTGAAAGTTTGTAAATGTCGTTCAAAACTACTTATTCACTCGTGTAGCTGTAACTCTGCTCCTTGCCCCAGTAAGTGTGTTAGTGTTTCCATACACATTTTCCAACTGCAGTTACCAAACTGACTACAATTGCTCAAGGGATATCTCCCTTTAACCAATTACTTCTACCTCTTAAGCAACGAAGCCCGCCTCTGTGGTCTTGTGGTAGAGTGTCCGCCCGGAGAGCGGACTATACCGGGTTTCGATCCCCGGCCGCGTCATACCTAAAAACGTAAAAAGATGGAACTTGTTGTTACCTGTCTGGCACTCGGCATTAAGGGGCTAAAACAAGGACTGGTCGGCTCAGAGTCAGTATACTGTAACCTTAGGTTCCGGGTACTTTACCCTTCTACCTATGGTCACTTGTCCTTATCAACTACTCCTTGGTTCTAGGGATGATGAAGCTCTCTCAAAATCACAAGTCAGATGGTTTGCTCCAGTCCTTTTTATTTATGATAGAATTAATCATAAATATGCACACATGGTCCTCAGATATGTTCTTGTTGTTGCCTGATATAAATACAACACATACCTAGATGATGCTTTGAAAGGCCTGATGGTTTTTCTGATGAACGTTTAACTCTATTTCATTTCTGACTCGGGATCCCAAAACCACAGTGAACCTTTCTGTTCAGCTGTATGCTCCCGACTCCCCGCACCACTCTCGGACAACTCCCAAAATACTATCGGTGATGATTTTAGCTCCTCCCACCAAAATCATATTTGACATCATGAAAAATGAGTCATAATGGTCATTCCTCTAATGAACCCCAATTTCCATTGTAATTAGTTTTACCATCAAATACTCTTCTCGACTGGAAGGCACCGAAAAGATACTTAATCATGTTATTTTGACATTCTAATCAAGCAGTAATACTCAGAAATATTTGATCACCACAAGACTAACAATTTTGTTCCATCCATTTATCTCCCGTCTGACATTTTTATTGCAAGACCAATTCTACTAATTCATTGTACTAATGAAAGGTAAACTCTATCACTTAAGAGAAGCAAAACCAATCATCACTCGCCCTAGGGGTAATGCCCTCACCCTGCACAATCACTTCTCTCATATGCGTCTATATTTTACCCAAAAGCTTAATTTTGTAAACTATATTTTAAGTAAATACCAAAACCCCTTTTTCTAAAATACCCTGGTTATAATACTGTGCCTGAGTGGGGAATTCATATTAAACTACGGCATGGTATCTCAGTGAACTAGCACCATAAATCGGCATCAGTCCGGACTAAAACACACACACACACACACGCGCGCGCGCGCACACACACACACACACACACACACACACACACACACACACACACACACACACACACACACACACACACACACACACACACACACACACACACACACGTGTGCATGCATGTCGCTGTATAAGTGCAATAAACGCTAAGCCCAATTTCACTTCACCTCACCTTCAGCAACGAATATATTTCATGAAACTGCCAAACATTCTAAAGGTAAACACAATGGCATACACAAAGCGTAATTCGTGGCTGTAGTGCTCTAAGACAGGTTCGGGTGAATTCATATGAACTCATTCATTTGAGTATGTTCTCCAGATTTAGAACATTTTTTCTGTTCTTGTAGACAATATATGTCGGAGCCATCAAGGAACGTATTTTGTCCTACCAGTATTTTGACAAGTCATCAACTGTTGACGTTGGAGTGTGACTCGTTGGTTTGGAAGCTACATTTGTCACATCCGTAACGATTGTTGGTTTTTATTGGAATATTAAGTGACATTATACATGGATGTGTATTGCTTTACTCGATTTATTGTTACAGTCAATGGAGGGTTTACCATCTGGACCAATTGGGCAGGTAGTGGGTGTAACCCAACCTGTGGACCAGGAGGAGTTCAACTTTTCACCAGAACCAGAACTTGCACAAACCCGAGACCAACGTCTGGAGGGTCTGACTGCGTTGGACCTCAATTTCAGTCTACAATAACGGCATGTGTTGTTCCAGCCTGCCCAGGTAAGTGGAATAAAATATTACTCACTCATCTAATCAGATTTCATGAACTGTAAAATACAAGAGATCAAATCACATGCCAATCATAATCGCGTAACGAAATCCATATTCGGTTCAAAAACAACATGGCGGCTGCAGTACAGATTCCAGTCGATTGCAAGATTTGCAGAGCATGTGTACCGCCCCCTTATCCGCGGACAGATGTTTTCCAAATTTTATCATGTTTTTAGTCAATGTGTTGAAGTGATTTGATGTACTCTGCGTGGCCAGGCCCGTTTTATAATTACTGCCACACAGATCTTGATGATCTATCAGATCATCTTAAGTGGGCGCCGCAGTTTTGTTTGACGCAAATGCAAGTGACATGAGAGGTGGAATCGTATTGGTCAATAGGAGGGACATAGAAAGAGCATAACTCGTAATCATCAATGGTGGCGCTACAATCGAGACACGAAATTCCAGACTAGTCGCAATGGTAACACATGCACACATGCATATCCAATTTTATATTCCATCAAGCTTGGTGAATCCAGCTCTGTTCAGCAAACCTTATGCAACCTTATGAAATTTGATAGTTGTTGGATAATAGGATTACAGATTAAATGAGTGAGTGAGTGAGTATGGTTTTACGCCGCTTTTAGCAATATTCCAGCAATATCACTGCGGGGGACACCAGAAATGGGCTTCACACATTGTACCCATGTCGGGAATCGAACCCGGGTCTTCGGCGTGACGAGCGAACGCTTTAACCACTAGGCTACCCGACCGCCCCACTTTTTAAATGAATCATTGCAATTGAAAAGGAGTCTAAACATGTCTATGCACAAATAAGAAAACATAATCTTTATGAGCTTATTATCATTGTAGTAGAACGCAAAGTATGTCACCCTTCTATGATAACCCACGTTTGAGTTCCAGGTTGGTAATGGTTCTCAGCAATCTTTCCTGGTCGTAAGGGTCAACGTAATGAAACGTGTGGTCAGACTCGATGACTTGGTAGCATGGCGTGTCAACAACCCCGACGGCCTGGACTGTTGCACACAATATCACTAACTGGAATGTCTGGTCTTGACACATTTATTTACAAGCCACTGCCGTATAGCGAGAATATATCAGATTACAGTGTGGTACAAGGAACAGAAACAAACCCATAGTTCGTCCGTTCTATTCAAGATATGATATTTTCTTGACCTTCTGTGTATATCAGCATTATTTCTCACTCTACGTTCTATTCCTAGTAAGTAATATATTTTTCACTTGATTGTTACACATGTTGATTAATGTGAATTTCTTCCGTGGTAACAATAATAATCTATTTTGTAACAGTTGATGGTAACGTGACGCAATGGACACAGTGGAATTACTCTTCCTGTTCAGCAACCTGCGGTCCAGGTCAGAGGAATGGGACAAGAAGCAGGACATGCACCAACCCAGCACCTGCATTTGGCGGGAGGAACTGTACTCAACCGCTGCTTTCTGAGGAAACTGTCAATTGTACTGACCGAAACTGTCCTGGTATGTATATTATGTTGTAACATATTGAGTATTACGTGTTGTTCGTGAATATAGGCTAGAAACCTACTTGGAATTAGTAAAAAAATAAATATTAGAAAATGGAAGTTCCACGTCACTGATATTAGCTTCCCTGATTCGGAGTGACATGATTTTTGTAGAAAGCGTCAGCTGCCCAAACTCAAACTGTCCTGGTATGTATGTATGTACTATGGTATAACATGCTAAGTATTACGAGTAGCTCTTGGATATACGTCACGAATATGGATAACATAAATTTGTAAAATATTATACGTTGGAAAATGAAACATCTATGGCACTGATATAAACAGACCCTTTTCTATGTGACGTGGGAAATCATCAATACAGCCCTCATTATCGTAAATGGAGCTATGTTATATATAGATATTGCTATTGACACAGCAATGCATACCCCAAAGACGCAAATGATCGTTGTGTTAACATTTGTTCACTTATGATCAATAGAGGCTTCATAGTCCTGTCTAAATAGACCAATCCAGCATGTGGAGTATGTATTTTGTCTTCGAAATATTTTAAAATCTCATTTTGGGAAAGAATGGGATCCAAGTGAAAAGAACGTTACGCCAACGACACATGTTCGATTCCTTACGTCTGTACATTTGAAGTTCATTAATGATGTGCCTACCTTGATAGACCTTTACATTGAAAACCAATTATGAATCAGAGATGCGACTTTTTCATCACTTTGTTTGTAGATATACGATGAAAACATTTCACATGCATTAGGGCACATCTATGTGGATATATAAATATTTTTACACAGTCCAAATGGACCTCTAAAAATATATTCCTGACACGCGTAGTGAACGCAACTCTGTACAAAACATTGCGTCACCAAAGATGACAGGGCTAACCGTGGCGGTTGGGGAAATAGCCACACATAGTTCGTTTCTTGCTGCCAGTTCAGTTTTATTTCTCTGAAAAACCACCAACAGTGGTACAAGAGTATATATATATATATATGCAGATCAAGATGGTAACAAGCCTAAAGTAAAACAAATAAAAAAATAAAAATTAAGCAATTAAAATAATAATAATAATGATAATAATAATAATAATAATAAAAAGAAATAAAATTACACACTTTAACGCAATAATGAGTTCAAAAGTACGATGAATCTGGACAGATGTTTCAAAGTGGATATACACGTTGGGGTATGAAAATGATACCAACAATTAAAGTGTGTGAACTAATTTCAAAAGAAACTATCAAAGATTTGCCTTTATGTTGCGAAGGGTACCCACATTAGCAAAGGTAATTTAATTGTGTAAGAATCACTGGAATTGAAAGAGAACCATTTCTGTTTAAATAATTGAATACACATGCGCACAATAATGAGAACTTGGGATAATGCAACAATAATGACAAAACTCCCGTGGGTATTCCTGGTTAGTATGGTCCCAAGCAACCTTTGCTGGTCATGAGATGACTTAATGAAGGAGGGGAGGGGGTCAGGTTATTCCGACGTTGGGGAATTGCACACAATATAAATGATTGGATTGTGATGCCCAGACTCGAATATTTACAAGCCGCTTCCATACATCTTGATATTGCAGTGTGCCATGTTAAACAAGAAATAAACGTGTCCATCACAAAACCCTAAGCCATCCGTTTAATTATTAATAGGAACTTTTACGAACCTAATACGTAAACATTTCTTTGTCATATTGTGTCAAAAATGTCATTAACATGTCTCACAAATGTTTATGTTACACATGTTGAATACATTTTAAAATCTTATGAAATAATAATTGTGTGTTGAGAAGATCGACAACCCTGCAGAGTCGGTTGGACTGAAAAGTGAAACAGATGACTTTCTGTTTGCTGCTCAGGACCAGTCACTTCCCACTCAAAACCGTCAATGAGTGATATTGCATCAAAATGTAAATAAGAAATGTAGATTATGCAATGAATGTAATGAGAATGTCCAACACATTGTCAGTGGATGTATCTTAAGGGACATGATGAAGAGCTCGATCCTTTTACTACAGTCTTCGTCATTCTTGTGGTTTTGACACCGAGGTCCATCTTGGTACGACCCAAAACATGTACAGTGCGATATGGAAAATGATAAATGTAAAATTCTTTGGAATAGGCCCGTATACAGCCTCAGACCTATCCAGGCTGAGGAACCTAAACTTGTCCTTTTTGATCAATCCAAAGAAATCATTTATATTATTGAATTTTGTGTCCCTTTTGACTCTAATGTGATCGACAAGATTCAGGAAAAATTCTTGATACCTCATAATAACAATACAGTAGCTGCAATATAAAACGATTTGGACGACAGCGTGCGAGAAAATAGACCACATGCAGCACATACAGAACTTAATTTAATCCTGATATTTTTACCATATTTCAATACTAAAATTGGTCGTAATAACAACATTCTTAGATTGATCACCTGCCTCGGTGGTTCAGTGGCAAAAGAGTGTGTTACAATGCTAAACTTGATAAGTGAGGTTGCAGGTTACAGCTTCAGTTTGGATGCGATGTTCCATTCACTGACTCATGTGATTTTCATGTGTTCATAGTTTTTACTTTTAACCAGTCAAAATACGACATATGATTTGTAATTCAATCGTAAAACCCCAAAGCAGGCCTAACAATTCAAATGTAAAACCTCTCAACAGTTCTCACTTGAAAGTGATACCTTTCACAAGGCTACCGTGAGAAAAGGTGTTACCTACAATACAATAGGCAAACGTTGCTGTAGGCTTATAAAAGCAGTTTAATGTGTTAAGGATACATGATAATGTACACGTGTCTTGACAGTAAACAGTATGCTTTTCTTGCAATTATTTCACCAAAATAGTAGGATGATGATGATGTATTCTTCATTAGAAGGTACGGTAAGGTGTTTAGGTAAGGTAGATAAAGGAGTGATTCCTGTTTGCTAAATCATAGTATCAGATTGTTCGCCATTTTTCAGCATTATCATGATGAAGTCTGGTTCGTACAATCGACTCTGCTTTCGGGAGAGGTTTCTTATGAATATATATATTTATCATTAAGGGTTATTATTGTGTTAATAATAAAGATCGTAATGCGATTGAAATATTAAAGACATAAATTGATCATGACAGTCAATGGAGGATTCACAACCTGGACAAATTGGGCAGGTAGTGGGTGTAACCCAACCTGTGGATCAGGAGGAGTTCAAGTTGTCACCAGAAACAGAACTTGTACAAACCCGAGTCCAATGTTTGGAGGATCTGAGTGCGTTGGAGCTCCATTTCAGTCTATAATAAGGACTTGTGCAATTCCTGTCTGCCCAGGTAAGAACAACCTATTGTAGGGTGTTTTCTTTCTTTTCTACGGAATATTTTCAAATTTTGTTGTGTTTGGATAGCCTTGTTGCAAAAGCGTTCGCTCGTCTGAAGAATCGATTCCCCACATAGGTTGATAGTAAGAATAAAATTTACGGTGTTCCATCCTTGATATGACAAAGTATAGCTTAATGCTAAATAAAACCCTTAAGATGTTATCAACTGTAGCATAGGTTAAATCGAGTTTGTTTGGAAAACCGACAATTAAGATATGTCATCTAATTTCAAAAGAAATAATAAAAGACTTGTTACCATTTTGAGAATGTAACCCATGTTGTCATTGGTACTTTAATTGTTTAAGAATCTATAGAAATGAAGAAAAGAATAAACATTTATGTACATTGATAGGAAAACATAACATTTCATTTATAACAACTTTTTGTTTTGTTTATTGCATTTAGCGATCTTGAGATGTGGATTCTTATCCCTGTATCTAGCTGGATCGAACAGTTATTTCTGTGCATGCATAGTATAATTCACTTACTTCACGTGCGCAATGATTATGTCGCATTGTCGAGTTCTACTTTTGAAAGTTTGTAAATGTCGTTCAAAACTATTTTTTCACTCATCTATTTGCAATACATGTGAAACTGTGCAGGACTTATTATCAGTGTGGAAGAACACAACTCATGTCACCATTTTATGATGGCACCCTTGGTGATTCCAGGTCAGTAATGGTCCTCAGCAACATTTGCTTGTCGCAAGAGGCAACTCAATGGAACGGGTGGTCAGACTCGATGACTTGGTTGCATGACGTGTCAACCACTCCGACGGCGTGGACCGTTGCACATAATATCACACTCTGGATTGTCTGGTCTAGACTTAACTATTTACCGGTCACTGCTATATTGCTGGAAAATATCAGATTGCAGTATTAAACAAGCATCAGACGTTTCCACCACCAACCCCAGGTTCATCCGTTCAATTCGAAATTGGATATTTTTCGGACTTACTGTAGATACCATCATTATTTCTCACGTCTTATTTTATATACTTAGTAAGTAACATATTTTTCAAAAGTTGTTAGACATGCTGATTAATTAAAAAAAAATTCATGTGGAAATATTAATATTCTCTTACATAACAGTTGATGGTAACGTGACGCAATGGACACAGTGGAATTACTCTCCCTGTTCAGCAACCTGCGGTCCAGGCGAAAGGAGTGGGACAAGAAGCAGGACTTGCACCAACCCAGCACCAGCATTTGGCGGAAGTGACTGTACTCAACCACTGTTTTCTGAGGAAACTGTCAATTGTACTGACCGAAACTGTTCCAGTATGTGTATTAAGTTATAACACATTGAGAAATCCATCAATTCTGCCCCTGATAAACACGGATAAAGCTGGTTTATGGATCTATATTAAAATACAGATATCTATATCGACATAGCAAACAGTATCCCGTGGTTGTCAGGTATCAGCTTCACAGACTGGTCAAAGCTGACTCATCACTTGGTGATTGAAAGGCTTGTTTGTAATTAAATTCCGTTAAATTTGCTCAAAGTAAAGTACTTAAGCAATTAAGAAACGTGAAGGCATCATGTATAAAGGAATAATATTAAGAATCAGGAAGATATGTAAACGGTCTTAACCATACGTTTCTTGGGACAGTTTTTGCAATTGGGTATGCAAATATTCATTTACAAACATTCTGAGGAGGATAACTTGTTCGTTCATGACTTTCCAAAGCACACGTGATCTAGCATAAGACCAGCAAGCGGAATAAAAAAAATAGAAAAACTTAATTTTACAAAATTAAGCATTCTTTTAGGATATAAAATGAAGTTCTAAACGTTATAATTGAAATAGTCAAGTTTGCTTTCAGAAATAGGCTTTGTACCATGAAAAACATGACAAAAGACTTACAGTATTAATAGGTTACTTTACTTAAATCAAGACTATCAGACAATTTATGTCCAATTGTTTACATCAATACAGACATAATCCTATCAGATATTTACTTAATTTTATCAAAGAGCTTAGATATGTAAGTATGGTTTTAAACCTGTAATTTGTTATTCACACAAAATTATAATTTTCCTGTGCGTTCATCCAAAACCCCGTGAGATGACGTTGATTTCGTCATTGATCCTTATAAAAAACGAAGGTACAAATGCACTTTACATGCAAAATAATGTATTTACACTATTTGTTAGTATTAATTTGCCAACTGCATGGAAGCCCATTTTCTGTGTGAGTATCATTATTGCTATTCCTTGTATTGTGAAGTTGATGGGGGCGTAACAGCGTGGACAGAGTGGTCGGGACCGTCGTGTAATTGTAGTGATGCATCTACGAGGACGCTCAACAGGTATAGGACTTGTACAAATCCTCCACCTCAATTCGGCGGTCAAATCTGCAGAGAAACTTTGATTGAAACAGTGACAAGAACCTGCGATGTCAGTAACTGCCCAGGTAAAGAAAAGCTCTTATTAGAGGTTAAGATTGTCCATACCACTTCGTCCAATGGGAAAAATCTGCACACTATTGTAGATAATATGGTATAACATGTTTTGTTTCTGTCCTCAGTTGATGGAGGCGTAAGTGAGTGGAGTGATTGGGTCGATGGGGAATGTTCACAGACGTGTGGAGCAACTGCTTTCAAACCTCGAACAAGAACAAGAACATGCACCAACCCGCCACCCAGCAATGGTGGACTCGAATGCCGAGTAACACTAACAGCAAGGACTAATGTTAGCTGTAACTCTGCTCCTTGCCCCAGTAAGTGTGTTAGTGTTTCCATACACACATTTTCCAACTGCATTTTACCCCATTGACCTCACGAATATTTGCTAATTCTTGAGACAGAGATCTGTACGTGTTCAACGTCTTGTTCTTTGTCCAAAGTTTATTGACCTTGACTGAATCACATTATGCTCGTGTAATTCAAACATCATTATGATCGTTTAGTATCATCTATCTTATAAACATCCTGTTATTTATCTCAAAGGGTTTGCGGACGCTATTAAAGGATAGCAAGTGGTTTCGATCTCGAAATAACGTCTTTGTTATCAGCATATTTCTGGTGACCCCAGTTCTATTGTGGCTGGAATATGGCTAAGAAAAGTGTAAAACTTCTCCGTCCTCCGTCACTAACTTACCCTAAAACTGAAGTAAATAATGCAGAAAACTGTTTATCATTGTAGTAGAATACAATTGATCATGCTGTCCATCTCATACTATGCCACTTCTTTTTCAATAACGTGCCATTGCAGTTGCGATTAAATTATTTATAAGTAATACTTCACTATAACTCTTTATCGGTCACTGTAATATTGCTGGAAAATATCAGATTGTAGTGTTAAACAAGAATCAGACGTTTCCACCATCAACCCTGAGTTCATTCATTTAATTCGAAATTGCATATTCTCCAGACTTACTGTAGATACCATCATTATTTATCATATTTTATTATATATTCTTAGTCAGTAACACATTTCTCACTAGATTAGTAGACATGTTGATTAATTTTACTTTTTTTATGTGGAAATAATACTAATATTATCTTATTACATGTAACAGTTGATGGTAATGTAACGCAATGGGCACAGTGGAATTACTCCCCCTGTTCAGCAACCTGCGGTCCAGGACAGAGGAGTGGGACAAGAAGCAGGACTTGCACCAACCCAACACCAGCATTTGGAGGAAGTGGCTGTACTCAACCGCTGGTTTCTGTGGAAATTGTCAATTGTACTGACCGAAACTGTCCCAGTATGTGTATTAAGTTATAACACATTGAGAAATCCATCAATTCTGTCCCTAATAACACGGATAAAGCTGGTTTATGGATCTATATTAAAATACAGATATCTATATCGACATAGCAAACAGTATCCCGTGGATGTAAGGTATCAGCTTCACAGACTGGTCAAAGCTGACTCATCACTTGATGATTGAAAGGCTTGTTTGTAATTAAATTCCGTTAAATTTGCTCAAAGTAAAGTACTTAAGCAATTACGAAACGTGAAGGCATCATGTATAAAGGAATAATATTAAGAATCAGGAAGAAATGTAAACGGTCTTAACCATACGTTTCTTGGGACAGTTTTTGCAATCGGATATGCAAATATTCTTTTACAAACATTTGGAGGGAAACTATAACTCGTTCGTTCATGACTTTCCAAAGCACACGTGATCTAGCATAAGACCAGCAAGCGGAATAAAAAAAATAGAAAAACTTAATTTTACAAAATTAAGCATTCTTTTAGGATATAAAATGAAGTTCTAAACGTTATAATTGAAATAGTCAAGTTTGCTTTCAGAAATAGGCTTTGTACCATGAAAAACATGACAAAAGACTTACAGTATTAATAGGTTACTTTACTTAAATCAAGACTATCAGACAATTTATGTCCAATTGTTTACATCAATACAGACATAATCCTATCAGATATTTACTTAATTTTATCAAAGAGCTTAGATATGTAAGTATGGTTTTAAACCTGTAATTTGTTATTCACACAAAATTATAATTTTCCTGTGCGTTCATCCAAAACCCCGTGAGATGACGTTGATTTCGTCATTGATCCTTATAAAAAACGAAGGTACAAATGCACTTTACATGCAAAATAATGTATTTACACTATTTGTTAGTATTAATTTGCCAACTGCATGGAAGCCCATTTTCTGTGTGAGTATCATTATTGCTATTCCTTGTATTGTGAAGTTGATGGGGGCGTAACAGCGTGGACAGAGTGGTCGGGACCGTCGTGTAATTGTAGTGATGCATCTACGAGGACGCTCAACAGGTATAGGACTTGTACAAATCCTCCACCTCAATTCGGCGGTCAAATCTGCAGAGAAACTTTGATTGAAACAGTGACAAGAACCTGCGTTGTCAGTAACTGCCCAGGTAAAGAAAAGCTCTTATCAGAGGTTAAGATTGTCCATACCACTTCGTCCAATGGGAAAAATCTGCACACTATTGTAGATAATATGGTATAACATGTTTTGTTTCTGTCCTCAGTTGATGGAGGCGTAAGTGAGTGGAGTGATTGGGTCGATGGGGAATGTTCACAGACGTGTGGAGTAACTGCTTTCAAACCTCGAACAAGAACAAGAACATGCACCAACCCGCCACCCAGCAATGGTGGACTCGACTGCCGAGTAACACTAACAGCAAGGACTAATGTTAGCTGTAACTCTGCTCCTTGCCCCAGTAAGTGTGTTAGTGTTTCCATACACACATTTTCCAACTGCATTTTACCCCATTGACCTCATGAATATTTGCTAATTCTTGAGACAGAGATCTGTACGTGTTCAACGTCTTGTTCTTTGTCCAAAGTTTATTGACCTTGACTGAATCACATTATGCTCGTGTAATTCAAACATCATTATGATCGTTTAGTATCATCTATCTTATAAACATCCTGTTATTTATCTCAAAGGGTTTGCGGACGCTATTAAAGGATAGCAAGTGGTTTCGATCTCGAAATAACGTCTTTGTTATCAGCATATTTCTGGTGACCCCAGTTCTATTGTGGCTGGAATATGGCTGAGAAAAGTGTAAAACTTCTCCGTCCTCCGTCACTAACTTACCCTAAAACTGAAGTAAATAATGCAGAAAACTGTTTATAATTGTAGTAGAATACAATTGATCATGCTGTCCATCTCATACTATGCCACTTCTTTTTCAATAACGTGCCATTGCAGTTGCGATTAAATTATTTATAAGTAATACTTCACTATAACTCTTTATCGGTCACTGCAATATTGCTGGAAAATATCAGATTGTAGTGTTAAACAAGAATCAGACGTTTCCACCATCAACCCTGAGTTCATTCATTTAATTCGAAATTGCATATTCTCCAGACTTACTGTAGATACCATCATTATTTATCATATTTTATTATATATTCTTAGTCAGTAACACATTTCTCACTAGATTAGTAGACATGTTGATTAATTTTACTTTTTTTATGTGGAAATAATAATAATATTATCTTATTACATGTAACAGTTGATGGTAATGTAACGCAATGGGCACAGTGGAATTACTCCCCCTGTTCAGCAACCTGCGGTCCAGGACAGAGGAGTGGGACAAGAAGCAGGACTTGCACCAACCCAACACCAGCATTTGGAGGAAGTGGCTGTACTCAACCGCTGGTTTCTGTGGAAACTGTCAATTGTACTGACCGAAACTGTCCCAGTATGTGTATTAAGTTATAACACATTGAGAATCCATCAATTCTGTCCCTAATAACACGGATAAAGCTGGTTTATGGATCTATATTAAAATACAGATATCTATATCGACATAGCAAACAGCATCCCGTGGATGTAAGGTATCAGCTTCACAGACTGGTCAAAGCTGACTCATCACTTGATGATTGAAAGGCTTGTTTGTAATTAAATTCCGTTAAATTTGCTCAAAGTAAAGTACTTAAGCAATTACGAAACGTGAAGGCATCATGTATAAAGGAATAATATTAAGAATCAGGAAGAAATGTAAACGGTCTTAACCATACGTTTCTTGGGACAGTTTTTGCAATCGGATATGCAAATATTCTTTTACAAACATTCTGAGGAGGGAAACTATAACTCGTTCGTTCATGACTTTCCAAAGCACACGTGATCTAGCATAAGACCAGCAAGCGGAATAAAAAAAATAGAAAAACTTAATTTTACAAAATTAAGCATTCTTTTAGGATATAAAATGAAGTTCTAAACGTTATAATTGAAATAGTCAAGTTTGCTTTCAGAAATAGGCTTTGTACCATGAAAAACATGACAAAAGACTTACAGTATTAATAGGTTACTTTACTTAAATCAAGACTATCAGACAATTTATGTCCAATTGTTTACATCAATACAGACATAATCCTATCAGATATTTACTTAATTTTATCAAAGAGCTTAGATATGTAAGTATGGTTTTAAACCTGTAATTTGTTATTCACACAAAATTATAATTTTCCTGTGCGTTCATCCAAAACCCCGTGAGATGACGTTGATTTCGTCATTGATCCTTATAAAAAACGAAGGTACAAATGCAGTTTACATGCAAAATAATGTATTTACACTATTTGTTAGTATTAATTTGCCAACTGCATGGAAGCCCATTTTCTGTGTGAGTATCATTATTGCTATTCCTTGTATTGTGAAGTTGATGGGGGCGTAACAGCGTGGACAGAGTGGTCGGGACCGTCGTGTAATTGTAGTGATGCATCTACGAGGACGCTCAACAGGTATAGGACTTGTACAAATCCTCCACCTCAATTCGGCGGTCAAATCTGCAGAGAAACTTTGATTGAAACAGTGACAAGAACCTGCGATGTCAGTAACTGCCCAGGTAAAGAAAAGCTCTTATCAGAGGTTAAGATTGTCCATACCACTTCGTCCAATGGGAAAAATCTGCACACTATTGTAGATAATATGGTATAACATGTTTTGTTTCTGTCCTCAGTTGATGGAGGCGTAAGTGAGTGGAGTGATTGGGTCGATGGGGAATGTTCACAGACGTGTGGAGTAACTGCTTTCAAACCTCGAACAAGAACAAGAACATGCACCAACCCGCCACCCAGCAATGGTGGACTCGACTGCCGAGTAACACTAACAGCAAGGACTAATGTTAGCTGTAACTCTGCTCCTTGCCCCAGTAAGTGTGTTAGTGTTTCCATACACACATTTTCCAACTGCATTTTACCCCATTGATCTCACGAATATTTGCTAATTCTTGAGACAGAGATCTGTACGTGTTCAACGTCTTGTTCTTTGTCCAAAGTTTATTGACCTTGACTGAATCACATTATGCTCGTGTAATTCAAACATCATTATGATCGTTTAGTATCATCTATCTTATAAACATCCTGTTATTTATCTCAAAGGGTTTGCGGACGCTATTAAAGGATAGCAAGTGGTTTCGATCTCGAAATAACGTCTTTGTTATCAGCATATTTCTGGTGACCCCAGTTCTATTGTGGCTGGAATATGGCTAAGAAAAGTGTAAAACTTCTCCGTCCTCCGTCACTAACTTACCCTAAAACTGAAGTAAATAATGCAGAAAACTGTTTATCATTGTAGTAGAATACAATTGATCATGCTGTCCATCTCATACTATGCCACTTCTTTTTCAATAACGTGCCATTGCAGTTGCGATTAAATTATTTATAAGTAATACTTCACTATAACTCTTTATCGGTCACTGCAATATTGCTGGAAAATATCAGATTGTAGTGTTAAACAAGAATCAGACGTTTCCACCATCAACCCTGAGTTCATTCATTTAATTCGAAATTGCATATTCTCCAGACTTACTGTAGATACCATCATTATTTATCATATTTTATTATATATTCTTAGTCACTAACACATTTCTAACTGGATTAGTAGACATGTTGATTAATTTTACTTTTTTTATGTGGAAATAATAATAATATTATCTTATTACATGTAACAGTTGATGGTAATGTAACGCAATGGGCACAGTGGAATTACTCCCCCTGTTCAGCAACCTGCGGTCCAGGACAGAGGAGTTGGACAAGAAGCAGGACTTGCACCAACCCAACACCAGCATTTGGAGGAAGTGGCTGTACTCAACCGCTGGTTTCTGTGGAAATTGTCAATTGTACTGACCGAAACTGTCCCAGTATGTGTATTAAGTTATAACACATTGAGAAATCCATCAATTCTGTCCCTAATAACACGGATAAAGCTGGTTTATGGATCTATATTATAGTAAAGTACTTAAGCAATTACGAAACGTGAAGGCATCATGTATAAAGGAATAATATTAAGAATCAGGAAGAAATGTAAACGGTCTTAACCATACGTTTCTTGGGACAGTTTTTGCAATCGGATATGCAAATATTCTTTTACAAACATTCTGAGGAGGGAAACTATAACTCGTTCGTTCATGACTTTCCAAAGCACACGTGATCTAGCATAAGACCAGCAAGCGGAATAAAAAAAATAGAAAAACTTAATTTTACAAAATTAAGCATTCTTTTAGGATATAAAATGAAGTTCTAAACGTTATAATTGAAATAGTCAAGTTTGCTTTCAGAAATAGGCTTTGTACCATGAAAAACATGACAAAAGACTTACAGTATTAATAGGTTACTTTACTTAAATCAAGACTATCAGACAATTTATGTCCAATTGTTTACATCAATACAGACATAATCCTATCAGATATTTACTTAATTTTATCAAAGAGCTTAGATATGTAAGTATGGTTTTAAACCTGTAATTTGTTATTCACACAAAATTATAATTTTCCTGTGCGTTCATCCAAAACCCCGTGAGATGACGTTGATTTCGTCATTGATCCTTATAAAAAACGAAGGTACAAATGCAGTTTACATGCAAAATAATGTATTTACACTATTTGTTAGTATTAATTTGCCAACTGCATGGAAGCCCATTTTCTGTGTGAGTATAATTATTGCTATTCCTTGTATTGTGAAGTTGATGGGGGCGTAACAGCGTGGACAGAGTGGTCGGGACCGTCGTGTAATTGTAGTGATGCATCTACGAGGACGCTCAACAGGTATAGGACTTGTACAAATCCTCCACCTCAATTCGGCGGTCAAATCTGCAGAGAAACTTTGATTGAAACAGTGACAAGAACCTGCGATGTCAGTAACTGCCCAGGTAAAGAAAAGCTCTTATCAGAGGTTAAGATTGTCCATACCACTTCGTCCAATGGGAAAAAATCTGCACACTATTGTAGATAATATGGTATAACATGTTTTGTTTCTGTCCTCAGTTGATGGAGGCGTAAGTGAGTGGAGTGATTGGGTCGATGGGGAATGTTCACAGACGTGTGGAGTAACTGCTTTCAAACCTCGAACAAGAACAAGAACATGCACCAACCCGCCACCCAGCAATGGTGGACTCGACTGCCAAGTAACACTAACAGCAAGGACTAATGTTAGCTGTAACTCTGCTCCTTGCCCCAGTAAGTGTGTTAGTGTTTCCATACACACATTTTCCAACTGCATTTTACCCCATTGACCTCATGAATATTTGCTAATTCTTGAGACAGAGATCTGTACGTGTTCAACGTCTTGTTCTTTGTCCAAAGTTTATTGACCTTGACTGAATCACATTATGCTCGTGTAATTCAAACATCATTATGATCGTTTAGTATCATCTATCTTATAAACATCCTGTTATTTATCTCAAAGGGTTTGCGGACGCTATTAAAGGATAGCAAGTGGTTTCGATCTCGAAATAACGTCTTTGTTATCAGCATATTTCTGGTGACCCCAGTTCTATTGTGGCTGGAATATGGCTAAGAAAAGTGTAAAACTTCTCCGTCCTCCGTCACTAACTTACCCTAAAACTGAAGTAAATAATGCAGAAAACTGTTTATCATTGTAGTAGAATACAATTGATCATGCTGTCCATCTCATACTATGCCACTTCTTTTTCAATAACGTGCCATTGCAGTTGCGATTAAATTATTTATAAGTAATACTTCACTATAACTCTTGATCGGTCACTGCAATATTGCTGGAAAATATCAGATTGTAGTGTTAAACAAGAATCAGACGTTTCCACCATCAACCCTGAGTTCATTCATTTAATTCGAAATTGCATATTCTCCAGACTTACTGTAGATACCATCATTATTTATCATATTTTATTATATATTCTTAGTCACTAACACATTTCTCACTAGATTAGTAGACATGTTGATTAATTTTACTTTTTTTATGTGGAAATAATAATAATATTATCTTATCACATGTAACAGTTGATGGTAATGTAACGCAATGGGCACAGTGGAATTACTCCCCCTGTTCAGCAACCTGCGGTCCAGGACAGAGGAGTGGGACAAGAAGCAGGACTTGCACCAACCCAACACCAGCATTTGGAGGAAGTGGCTGTACTCAGCCGCTGGTTTCTGTGGAAATTGTCAATTGTACTGACCGAAACTGTCCCAGTATGTGTATTAAGTTATAACACATTGAGAAATCCATCAATTATGTCCCTAATAACACGGATAAAGCTGGTTTATGGATCTATATTAAAATACAGATATCTATATCGACATAGCAAACAGTATCCCGTGGATGTAAGGTATCAGCTTCACAGACTGGTCAAAGCTGACTCATCACTTGATGATTGAAAGGCTTGTTTGTAATTAAATTCCGTTAAATTTGCTCAAAGTAAAGTACTTAAGCAATTACGAAACGTGAAGGCATCATGTATAAAGGAATAATATTAGGAATCAGGAAGAAATGTAAACGGTCTTAACCATACGTTTCTTGGGACAGTTTTTGCAATCGGATATGCAAATATTCTTTTACAAACATTCTGAGGAGGGAAACTATAACTCGTTCGTTCATGACTTTCCAAAGCACACGTGATCTAGCATAAGACCAGCAAGCGGAATAAAAAAAATAGAAAAACTTAATTTTACAAAATTAAGCATTCTTTTAGGATATAAAATGAAGTTCTAAACGTTATAATTGAAATAGTCAAGTTTGCTTTCAGAAATAGGCTTTGTACCATGAAAAACATGACAAAAGACTTACAGTATTAATAGGTTACTTTACTTAAATCAAGACTATCAGACAATTTATGTCCAATTGTTTACATCAATACAGACATAATCCTATCAAATATTTACTTAATTTTATCAAAGAGCTTAGATATGTAAGTATGGTTTTAAACCCTCTAATTTGTTATTCACACAAAATTATAATTTTCCTGTGCGTTCATCCAAAACCCCGTGAGATGACGTTGATTTCGTCATTGATCCTTATAAAAAACGAAGGTACAAATGCAGTTTACATGCAAAATAATGTATTTACACTATTTGTTAGTATTAATTTGCCAACTGCATGGAAGCCCATTTTCTGTGTGAGTATCATTATTGCTATTCCTTGTATTGTGAAGTTGATGGGGGCGTAACAGCGTGGACAGAGTGGTCGGGACCGTCGTGTAATTGTAGTGATGCATCTACGAGGACGCTCAACAGGTATAGGACTTGTACAAATCCTCCACCTCAATTCGGCGGTCAAATCTGCAGAGAAACTTTGATTGAAACAGTGACAAGAACCTGCGATGTCAGTAACTGCCCAGGTAAAGAAAAGCTCTTATTAGAGGTTAAGATTGTCCATACCACTTCGTCCAATGGGAAAAATCTGCACACTATTGTAGATAATATGGTATAACATGTTTTGTTTCTGTCCTCAGTTGATGGAGGCGTAAGTGAGTGGAGTGATTGGGTCGATGGGGAATGTTCACAGACGTGTGGAGTAACTGCTTTCAAACCTCGAACAAGAACAAGAACATGCACCAACCCGCCACCCAGCAATGGTGGACTCGACTGCCAAGTAACACTAACAGCAAGGACTAATGTTAGCTGTAACTCTGCTCCTTGCCCCAGTAAGTGTGTTAGTGTTTCCATACACACATTTTCCAACTGCATTTTACCCCATTGACCTCACGAATATTTGCTAATTCTTGAGACAGAGATCTGTACGTGTTCAACGTCTTGTTCTTTGTCCAAAGTTTATTGACCTTGACTGAATCACATTATGCTCGTGTAATTCAAACATCATTATGATCGTTTAGTATCATCTATCTTATAAACATCCTGTTATTTATCTCAAAGGGTTTGCGGACGCTATTAAAGGATAGCAAGTGGTTTCGATCTCGAAATAACGTCTTTGTTATCAGCATATTTCTGGTGACCCCAGTTCTATTGTGGCTGGAATATGGCTGAGAAAAGTGTAAAACTTCTCCGTCCTCCATCACTAACTTACCCTAAAACTGAAGTAAATAATGCAGAAAACTGTTTATCATTGTAGTAGAATACAATTGATCATGCTGTCCATCTCATACTATGCCACTTCTTTTTCAATAACGTGCCATTGCAGTTGCGATTAAATTATTTATAAGTAATACTTCACTATAACTCTTTACTGGTCACTGCAATATTGCTGGAAAATATCAGATTGTAGTGTTAAACAAGAATCAGACGTTTCCACCATCAACCCTGAGTTCATTCATTTAATTGCATCTTCTCCAGACTTACTGTAGATACCATCATTATTTATCATATTTTATTATATATTCATAGTCAGTACACATTTCTCACTAGATTAGTAGACATGTTGATTAATTTTACTTTTTTTATGTGGAAATAATAATAATATTATCTTATCACATGTAACAGTTGATGGTAATGTAACGCAATGGGCACAGTGGAATTACTCCCCCTGTTCAGCAACCTGCGGTCCAGGACAGAGGAGTGGGACAAGAAGCAGGACTTGCACCAACCCAACACCAGCATTTGGAGGAAGTGGCTGTACTCAACCGCTGGTTTCTGTGGAAACTGTCAATTGTACTGACCGAAACTGTCCCAGTATGTGTATTAAGTTGTAACACATTGAGAAATCCATCAATTATGTCCCTAATAACACGGATAAAGCTGGTTTATGGATCTATATTAAAATACAGATATCTATATCGACATAGCAAACAGTATCCCGTGGATGTAAGGTATCAGCTTCACAGACTGGTCAAAGCTGACTCATCACTTGATGATTGAAAGGCTTGTTTGTAATTAAATTCCGTTAAATTTGCTCAAAGTAAAGTACTTAAGCAATTACGAAACGTGAAGGCATCATGTATAAAGGAATAATATTAGGAATCAGGAAGATATGTAAACGGTCTTAACCATACGTTTCTTGGGACAGTTTTTGCAATCGGATATGCAAATATTCTTTTACAAACATTCTGAGGAGGGAAACTATAACTCGTTCGTTCATGACTTTCCAAAGCACACGTGATCTAGCATAAGACCAGCAAGCGGAATAAAAAAAATAGAAAAACTTAATTTTACAAAATTAAGCATTCTTTTAGGATATAAAATGAAGTTCTAAACGTTATAATTGAAATAGTCAAGTTTGCTTTCAGAAATAGGCTTTGTACCATGGAAGACATGACAAGAGACTTACAGTATTAATAGGTTACTTTACTTAAATCAAGACTATCAGACAATTTATGTCGAATTGTTTACATCAATACAGACATAATCCTATCAAATATTTACTTAATTTTATCAAAGAGCTTAGATATGTAAGTATGGTTTTAAACCTGTAATTTGTTATTCACACAAAATTATAATTTTCCTGTGCGTTCATCCAAAACCCCGTGAGATGACGTTGATTTCGTCATTGATCCTTATAAAAAACGAAGGTACAAATGCAGTTTACATGCAAAATAACGTATTTACACTATTTGTTAGTATTAATTTGCCAACTGCATGGAAGCCCATTTTCTGTGTGAGTATCATTAATGCTATTCTTTGTATTGCGCAGTTGATGGGGGCGTAACAGCGTGGACAGAGTGGTCGGGACCGTCGTGTAATTGTAGTGATGCATCTACGAGGACGCTCAACAGGTATAGGACTTGTACAAATCCTCCACCTCAATTCGGCGGTCAAAACTGCAGAGAAACTTTGATTGAAACAGTGACAAGAACCTGCGATGTCAGTAACTGCCCAGGTAAAGAAAAGCTCTTATCAGAGGTTAAGATTGTCCATACCACTTCGTCCAATGGGAAAGATCTGCAAACTATTGTAGATAATATGGTATAACATGTTTTGTTTCTGTCCTCAGTTGATGGAGGCGTAAGTGAGTGGAGTGATTGGGTCGATGGGGAATGTTCACAGACGTGTGGAGTAACTGCTTTCAAACCTCGAACAAGAACAAGAACATGCACCAACCCGCCACCCAGCAATGGTGGACTCGACTGCCGAGTAACACTAACAGCAAGGACTAATGTTAGCTGTAACTCTGCTCCTTGCCCCAGTAAGTGTGTTAGTGTTTCCATACACATTTTCCAACTGCATTTTACCCAGTTGACCTTACGGATATTTGCTAATTCTTGAGACAGAGATCTGTACGTGTTCAACGTCTTGTTCTTTGTCCAAAGTTTATTGACCTTGACTGAATCACATTATGCTCGTGTAATTTAAACATCATTATGATCGTTTAGTATCATCTATCTTATAAACATCCTGTTATTTATCTCAAAGGGTTTGCGGACGCTATAAAGAATAGCAAGTGGTTTCGATCTCGAAATAACGTCTTTGTTATCAGCATATTTCTGGTGACCCCAGTTCTATTGTGGCTGGAATATGGCTAAGAAATGTGTAAAACTTCTCCGTCCTCCGTCACTAACTTACCCTAAAACTGAAGTAAATAATGCAGAAAACTGTTTATCATTGTAGTAGAATACAATTGATCATGCTGTCCATCTCATACTATGCCACTTCTTTTTCAATAACGTGCCATTGCAGTTGCGATTAAATTATTTATAAGTAATACTTCACTATAACTCTTTATATTGATGGAGGTGTAAGTGAATGGAGTGACTGGGTCGATGGGAAATGTTCACAGACGTGTGTACTAACTGCTTTCAAACCGCGAACAAGATTGTTGGCTCTAATCCCAGATACTCCACATAGATTCCCTTGATTTCCTTGAACCACTGCACTCTCAACAGATGTTGTGAAGCATGAAATACTTGTGTCGAATTTACGAGTACTGTAAACACAACATGAGAAAAGCCAACATACCCAGTAAAATTCCCTCTCCCATGGATTAGTTTTGGCATATCGTTCGTGTTATAGCGAGAAAATAGAACCAGTCGTAGACATTTATGGAATGCGCCACTCGATATGAACATCCATTCAGTAAGAATGCAGTAGCCCAATACAACACATTAACGTTCTGCATTAGATACATACAAGTGAGCATTACAGTGAGGTGATATACTTTTGAACAATTACCACTTTTCATAAACTGTATTTGTCAAATATACTGCCACAGTTGTGCCATCTGTGAAAGTCATGTACACTGGTGTATAGCAAGGATGAAATATCGTTCTCAATTCCAGAAGACGTTAACAATTTCCCAATTGTTATATTACATATGTCAAAGAAGAATGAAGTTATTGTAATATGCTTGGATATTAATGTGCGATGGGAGGCAAAAATCGCATAAGTGCACACTTTGAATACTGCGTTAAATATATACCAGAAGAAATGAATGGTATACAAGGATGGGGAGAGGAGAAGAGGTTCTAATACCTAGTGTGTACCATATTGATACATTATGTCTAAATATAACGATATGTATTAACATGTACCAGTTGTTCATGCCTCTATCAATAACACTTGCTTTGCTTTAATGACCTATGTGGGATAATGGACTTTCATATGCTCATGCAAGAGGGGTTTGTCGTTTTCTTTCCCATATATTTTCAGTTGGTACATATATTCTGTTGCTGACCAATGATTCGTCAACCTACGTTGCCGCCAACATAACTTTGAGAGTTATTTTGTCTGCGAATGCATCGCAAGGCTTCTGGTTCAAGGACAACATCCCTGTAGTTAACAATGACCGAACTAGGTACTCTGTGTCTGGGCTAAACCACGAACTGACAATCACTAATGTCACAGAATCGGATGCAGGGTCTTATGGTTACTTCATCAATGGGAACTTCATACAAGGCAATCTGACAGTGGATAGTCAAGGTAGCTATCCCTGTATCACCGTATTTTGTACACGTGAGTAAATGATTAAAGGTAATGCACTGTAAGTGTCAATATTGCAGCTGTTTATGATCACAAATGCAGACTTCATTCAGTGGAATCTGATACATCAGCGACCGGTTAACTCGTGTGCTCCCACTCGAGATTTATACATAAAGCATACCTTAGGAATAGGTATCATGTTGTTACACACGGTTACACATTCTCATCATTGCCTTACAGTTGATGGCAACTTCACCGAGTGGGGTGAATGGAGTAACACACCATGTGGTGTGACATGTGGACAGACAGCTACGAAGGCAGTAGCTAGAAATAGGACCTGTATCAACCCAGAGTCCGGCGGGGCCAACTGTGTTGGACCTACCATCCAGACTAAATCCGTTAGCTGCGGCCTAGATCCATGTCCTAGTGAGTATAATTCCATGAAAAAATATTTGAGTGTATGTTGCTTGATTTTGTATGTGTTGGCAGGTTCTCGCTCATGGTTGGGATAGAGCCGAGTAAATATAAAACTCAACAAGCAGAAGCAATCACGACCATCCACCGAAACAGATTGCATTGTGCGTGAAAGCCAATTTATGTGTAAAATAACAGAAATGACACCTGGTGTTCGCGAAGATGCTACTTGTATCTTTATGTGTCTCTGGTGCTGACATTGTGTAGTTATCCATAGTCAATCGGAGAACGGTTTACTTATTATGACGTTGTGTCTGCACAGCTAGGCTTTTTTCTGATAGACTGTCAGTGAGATTGCCTGAGTTGACATGCATGGGTATCGACTGTGTGCCGCCTGATATCTGTACAATGGTACATGATATATGTCAATCGATTAATGTTGATACGATAGCACAAGGTCATATGCCGTACATTAAGTCATAGGAAATAAGAAATACACACTTGCAAATAATCTAATGATAATCTTAGGATCACTTCACATGCGTATGCAAGTAAATCCCAACTTCCATAAGACTTACTTAAGAACATATGTATGTATTATATAGAGTTTACTGAGTGCCTAAATAGCAGTTTAGTAGCATCTAAACCGTCACTAAAATGACTTAATTCATTGCTCGAGGCTGAGTATTCTCTGGCACAGACGATATGAATTTATGAATTCGTTTTATATCCTTAATAGTTGATGGAGGAATATCAGATTGGGGTATGTGGACCACGACGAGTCCGTGTACAGCGACTTGTGGCGAGAGAGAGACAACAGTTGTGACCAGGACAAGGAGCTGCTCCAGACCTCAGCCCAGATTCGGTGGAAGAGACTGTACAGAGACTCGATTTGAGGCCATGACGAGAAGTTGTAATCTGCCGAGATGTCCAAGTACGTTTTCATTAATCATTATGACTTATTTCATTTAGTTGATAGATATGCCTTACTTTGGAGCAGAATGTAGAGTTAATTCTTGGTGGCAGCCTATGTGATATCGCAACTTAAGAAATAAACAACTAGTGGGAGTTGTTTATCGTACAATAAAACACTGCTGGGAGAATAAAACATGAGGGGCGCAGCTCCTTACAGTGTTTTATTGTATGATAAACAACGACCATGAGTCGTTTATTTCTTACATGATCCATCAACATCATGTGCTCTCACTCGCATCGTTAAGGATGAGAATATAGTTTTTACACAGAAGTTACCTGAGTTTAGACAAATGTAAATCAGCAGTTTAATGAGTTGCAACGAATTTGCAACGAACTCTTACGGTTTTATGCAAACTGTGTGAGTTTTGGGTGCTACCAGTAGAGCAGGACATAAGTGCCTGGAAGGACACAATCAATGGCCTACCACATTAAAACTTTGTGGGGATAGTACGAGAGTCTAAGGCGTGACGAGGGAACACGTTAATCCGAGGCTACACCCACCCCTGTCAACAGGAGTTCATTATCAGAACGTCTGAGACCTGCATCACTTCGGGCTTTCCTCCCATATGAAGCTGACACGCCGTGATATAACTGGAATACTGTTAAATGCGGCGTTAACCCAACTCACTCACTCACTCATTTTAGAAAAAAACATGTTTTTAACACGTTTCTGTTTTCAGATGATCAAGATATTCATATGCTGATCAATAACATTGCAACCTACGTTGGCGCCAACATAACTTTGAGAGTTGTTCTGTCTGCGAATGCATCACAAGGCTTCTGGTTCAAGGACAACATCCCTGTAGTTGACAATGACCGAACTAGGTACTCTATGTCTGGGCTAAACCACGAACTGACAATCACTAATGTCACAGAATCGGATGCAGGGTCTTATGGTTACTTCATCAATAGGGACTTCATACAAGGCAATCTGACAGTGGATAGTCAAGGTAGCTATCCCTGTATCACCGTATTTTGTACACGTGAGTAAATGATTAAAGGTAATGCACTGTAAGTGTCAATATTGCAGCTGTTTATGATCACAAATGCAGACTTCATTCAGTGGAATCTGATACATCAGCGACCGGTTAACTCGTGTGCTCCCACTCGAGATTTATACATAAAGCATACCTTAGGAATAGGTATCATGTTGTTACACACGGTTACACATTCTCATCATTGCCTTACAGTTGATGGCAACTTCACCGAGTGGGGTGAATGGAGTAACACACCATGTGGTGTGACATGTGGACAGACAGCTACGAAGGCAGTGGCTAGAAATAGGACCTGTATCAACCCAGAGTCCGGCGGGGCCAACTGTGTTGGACCTACCATCCAGACTAAATCCGTTAGCTGCGGCCTAGATCCATGTCCTAGTGAGTATAACTCCATGAAAAAACATTTGAGTGTATGTTGCTTGATTTTGTATGTGTTGGCAGGTTCTCGCTCATGGTTGGGATAGAGCCGAGTCAATATAAAACTCAACAAGCAGAAGCAATCACGACCATCCACCGAAACAGATTGTATTGTGCGTGAAAGCCAATTTACGTGTAAAATAACAGAAATGACACCTTGTGTTCGCGAAGATGCTACTTGTATCTTTATGTGTCTCTGGTGCTGACATTGTGTAGTTATCCATAGTCAATCGGAGAACGGTTTACTTATTATGACGTTGTGTCTGCACAGCTAGGCTTTTTTCTGATAGACTGTCAGTGAGATTGCCTGAGTTGACATGCATGGGTATCGACTGTGTGCCGCCTGATATCTGTACAATGGTACATGATATATGTCAATCGATTAAGGATAATCGCTTCTTTAATGCGATATGTTGATACGATAGCACAAGGTCATATGCCGTACATTAAGTCATAGGAAATAAGAAATACACACTTGCAAATAATCTAATGATAATCTTAGGATCACTTCACATGCGTATCCTGATAAATCCCAACTTCCATAAGACTTACTTAAGAACATATGTATGTATTATATAGAGTTTACTGAGTGCCTTGATTTGCAGTTAAGTAGCATCCAAACCGTCACTAAAATGACTTTAATTCATTGCTCGAGGCTGAGTATTCTCTGGCACAGGCGATATGAATTTATGAATTCGTTTTATATCCTTAATAGTTGATGGAGGAATATCAGATTGGGGTATGTGGACCACGACGAGTCCTTGTACAGCGACTTGTGGCGAGAGAGAGACATCAGTTGTGACCAGGACAAGGAACTGCTCCAGACCTCAGCCCAGATTCGATGGAAGAGACTGTACAGAGACTCGATTTGAGGCCATGACGAGAAGTTGTAATCTGCCGAGATGTCCAAGTACGTTTTCATTAATCATTATGACTTATTTCATTTAGTTGATAGATATGCCTTACTTTGGCGCAGTATGTAGAGTCAATTCTTGGTGGCAGCCTATGTGATATCGAAACTTAAGAAATAAACATCTAGTGGGAGTTGTTTATCGTACAATAAAACACTGCTGGGAGAATAAAACATGAGGGGCGCAGCTCCTTACAGTGTTTTATTGTATGATAAACAACGACCATGAGTCGTTTATTTCTTACATGATACATCAACATCATGTGCTCTCACTCGCATCGTTAAGGATGAGAATATAGTTTTTACACAGAAGTTACCTGAGTTTAGACAAATGTAAATCAGCAGTTTAATGAGTTGCAACGAATTTGCAACGAACTCTTACAGTTTTATGCAAACTGTGTGAGTTTCGGGTGCTACCAGTAGAGCAGGACATAAGTGCCTGGAAGGACACAATAAATGGCCTACCACATTAAAACTATGTGGGGATAGTACGAGAGTCTAAGGCGTGACGAGGGAACACGTTAATCCGAGGCTACACCCACCCCTGTTAACAGGAGTTCATTATCAGAACGTCTGAGACCTGCATCACTTCGGGCTTTCCTCCCATATGAAGCTGACACGCCGTGATATAACTGGAATACTGTTAAAAGCGGTGTTAACCCAATCCACTCACTCACTCATTTTAGAAAAAATATGTTTTTAACACGTTTCTGTTTTCAGATGATCCAGATATTCAGATGCTGATCAATAACATTGCAACCTACGTTGGCGCCAACATAACTTTGAGAGTTGTTCTGTCTGCGAATGCATCACAAGGCTTCTGGTTCAAGGACAACATCCCTGTAGTTGACAATGACCGAACTAGGTACTCTATGTCTGGGCTAAACCACGAACTGACAATCACTAATGTCACAGAATCGGATGCAGGGTCTTATGGTTACTTCATCAATAGGGACTTCATACAAGGCAATCTGACAGTGGAGAGTCAAGGTAGCTATCCCTGTATCACCGTATTTTGTACACGTGAGTAAATGATTAAAGGTAATGCACTGTAAGTGTCAATATTGCAGCTGTTTATGATCACAAATGCAGACTTCATTCAGTGGAATCTGATACATCAGCGACCGGTTAACTCGTGTGCTCCCACTCGAGATTTATACATAAAGCATACCTTAGGAATAGGTATCATGTTGTTACACAAGGTTACACATTCTCATCATTGCCTTACAGTTGATGGCAACTTCACCGAGTGGGGTGAATGGAGTAACACACCATGTGGTGTGACATGTGGACAGACAGCTACGAAGGCAGTGGCTAGAAATAGGACCTGTATCAACCCAGAGTCCGGCGGGGCCAACTGTGTTGGACCTACCATCCAGACTAAATCCGTTAGCTGCGGCCTAGATCCATGTCCTAGTGAGTATAATTCCATGAAAAAACATTTGAGTGTATGTTGCTTGATTTTGTATGTGTTGGCAGGTTCTCGCTCATGGTTGGGATAGAGCCGAGTAAATATAAAACTCAACAAGCAGAAGCAATCACGACCATCCACCGAAACAGATTGCATTGTGCGTGAAAGCCAATTTACGTGTAAAATAACAGAAATGACACCTGGTGTTCGCGAAGATGCTACTTGTATCTTTATGTGTCTCTGGTGCTGACATTGTGTAGTTATCCATAGTCAATCGGAGAACGGTTTACTTATTATGACGTTGTGTCTGCACAGCTAGGCTTTTTTCTGATAGACTGTCAGTGAGATTGCCTGAGTTGACATGCATGGGTATCGACTGTGTGCCGCCTGATATCTGTACAATGGTACATGATATATGTCAATCGATTAAGAATAATCGCTTCTTTAATGCGATATGTTGATACGATAGCACAAGGTCATATGCCGTACATTAAGTCATAGGAAATAAGAAATACACACTTGCAAATAATCTAATGATAATCTTAGGATCACTTCACATGCGTATCCTGATAAATCCCAACTTCCGTAAGACTTACTTAAGAACATATGTATGTATTATATAGAGTTCACTGAGTGCCTTGATTTGCAGTTAAGTAGCATCCAAACCGTCACTAAAATGACTTTAATTCATTGCTCAAGGCTGAGTATTCTCTGGCACAGGCGATATGAATTTATGAATTCGTTTTATATCCTTAATAGTTGATGGAGGAATATCTGATTGGGGTATGTGGACCACGACGAGTCCTTGTACAGCGACTTGTGGCGAGAGAGAGACATCAGTTGTGACCAGGACAAGGAACTGCTCCAGACCTCAGCCAAGATTCGATGGAAGAGACTGTACAGAGACTCGATTTGAGGCCATGACGAGAAGTTGTAATCTGCCGAGATGTCCAAGTACGTTTTCATTAATCATTATGACTTATTTCATTTAGTTGATAGATATGCCTTACTTTGGCGCAGTATGTAGAGTCAATTCTTGGTGGCAGCCTATGTGATATCGAAACTTAAGAAATAAACATCTAGTGGGAGTTGTTTATCGTACAATAAAACACTGCTGGGAGAATAAAACATGAGGGGCGCATCTTTAAGGATGAGAATATAGTTTTTACACAGACGTTACCTGAGTTTAGAGAAATGTAATTCAGCAGTTTAATGAGTTGCAACGAATTTGCAACGAACTCTTACAGTTTTATGCAAACTGTGTGAGTTTCGGGTGCTACCAGTAGAGCAGGACATAAGTGCCTGGAGGGACACAATACATGGCCTACCACATTAAAACTATGTGGGGATAGTACGAGAGTCTAAGGCGTGACGAGGGAACACGTTAACCCGAGGCTACAACCACCCACCCACCCTGTTAACAGGAGTTCATTATCAGAAAAGAACGGTTAACTCATTATGACGTTGTGTCTGCACAGCTAGGCCTTTTCTGATAGACTGTCAGTGAGATTGCCAGAGTTGACATGCATGGGTATCGACTGTGTGCCGCCTGATATCTGTACAACGGTACATGATATATGTCGATCAATTAAGAATAATCGCTTCTTTAATGTGATATGCTGATACGATATATCATATTGCACAAGTCATATGCCCTACAAGTCATAGGAAATAAGAAATACACACTTGCAAATAATCTAATGATAATCTTAGGATCACTTCACATGCGTATCCTGATAAATCCCAACTTCCATAAGACTTACTTAGAACATATGTATGTATTATATAGAGTTCACTGAGTGCCTTGATTTGCAGTTAAGTAGCATCCAAACCGTCACTAAAATGACTTTAATTCATTGCTCGAGGCTGAGTATTCTCTGGCACAGGCGATATGAATTTATGAATTCGTTTTATATCCTTAATAGTTGATGGAGGAATATCTGATTGGGGTATGTGGACCACGACGAGTCCTTGTACAGCGACTTGTGGCGAGAGAGAGACATCAGTTGTGACCAGGACAAGGAGCTGCTCCAGACCTCAGCCCAGATTCGGTGGAAGAGACTGTACAGAGACTCGATTTGAGGCCATGACGAGAAGTTGTAATCTGCCGATATGTCCAAGTACGTTTTCATTAATCATTATGACTTATTTCATTTAGTTGATAGATATGCCTTACTTTGGAGCAGAATGTAGAGTTAATTCTTGGTGGCAGCCTATGTGATATCGCAACTTAAGAAATAAACAACTAGTGGGAGTTGTTTTTAGTACAATAAAACACTGCTGGGAGAATAAAACATGAGGGGCGCAACCCCGAGTTCTTTATTCTCCCAGCAGTGTTTTATTGTATGATAAATAACTACCATGAGTCGTTTATGTCTTACATGAGACATCAACATCATGTGCTCTCACTCGCATCTTTAAGGATGAGAATATAGTTTTTACACAGAAGTTACCTGAGTTTAGACAAATGTAAATCAGCAGTTTAATGAGTTGCAACGAATTTGCAACGAACTCTTACAGTTTTATGCAAACTGTGTGAGTTTCGGGTGCTACCAGTAGAGCAGGACATAAGTGCCTGGAAGGACACAATAAATGGCCTACCACATTAAAACTATGTGGGGATAGTACGAGAGTCTAAGGCGTGACGAGGGAACACGTTAATCCGAGGCTACACCCACCCCTGTTAACAGGAGTTCATTATCAGAACGTCTGAGACCTGCATCACTTCGGGCTTTCCTCCCATATGAAGCTGACACGCCGTGATATAACTGGAATACTGTTAAAAGCGGTGTTAACCCAATCCACTCACTCACTCATTTTAGAAAAAAACATGTTTTTAACACGTTTCTGTTTTCAGATGATCCAGATATTCAGATGCTGATCAATAACATTGCAACCTACGTTGGCGCCAACATAACTTTGAGAGTTGTTCTGTCTGCGAATGCATCACAAGGCTTCTGGTTCAAGGACAACATCCCTGTAGTTGACAATGACCGAACTAGGTACTCTATGTCTGGGCTAAACCACGAACTGACAATCACTAATGTCACAGAATCGGATGCAGGGTCTTATGGTTACTTCATCAATAGGGACTTCATACAAGGCAATCTGACAGTGGAGAGTCAAGGTAGCTATCCCTGTATCACCGTATTTTGTACACGTGAGTAAATGATTAAAGGTAATGCACTGTAAGTGTCAATATTGCAGCTGTTTATGATCACAAATGCAGACTTCATTCAGTGGAATCTGATACATCAGCGACCGGTTAACTCGTGTGCTCCCACTCGAGATTTATACATAAAGCATACCTTAGGAATAGGTATCATGTTGTTACACAAGGTTACACATTCTCATCATTGCCTTACAGTTGATGGCAACTTCACCGAGTGGGGTGAATGGAGTAACACACCATGTGGTGTGACATGTGGACAGACAGCTACGAAGACAGTGACCAGACAAAGAACCTGCATCAACCCACCGTCTGGTGGAGCCAACTGTGTAGGACCTTCCCGCCAGACTACATCCGTGAACTGTGGCCTAGATCCGTGTCCTAGTGAGTATAATTCCATAATAAAACACATGTGTGCTTTTATACTCTCAGTAAATATAGTTGGATTTCTAAGTTTTTCGTAAAAGGTCGGGGGTCCTTTGTATAAATCAGTTGCGATGCATCACAAGCTTGCGAAGGGTATCAACACCGTTTTCCTATCAGGGTGAGCAGGAAAAACCGCAACCGCAACGTCTGTATCATTTAAACATCTAAGCCACCTGTAGCTTTCATTTGTCCTACATACAATGTTAAACAGAAAAAGGACGGCTGCGAGACATTAGAAAGGGACAATGTTCAACTGAATCATGGATAATTTAACTGACCATGTCTTATATTGTAAGAATATGATTTTGATAGCTATATTATCCCGATGCTTGTGAAAAATCGCAAGGACTCGTGAGAGGCGTTGGACATTATGTCACTTGATTCTATATTCGGAGCGATACAGATTTGATCAGCATTGAATACGGTTATTTGATCATGTCTCCAAATAATCGAAACTGCAAAATAACAAGTTTGCACTGTAAATCTTGTATCACTGATGCCTATTTCATCCTTGAAAGAAATTTCACAGATACTTCTTTCACTGTGCCTTTGTAATTATCCAGTAGCTTTGTTTCCTTGTTCTATGTTCCGGATTCCCATCAGCTGTCTTGTGAATTACAGTAAACTACGGTTATAACGAACTCAAGGGACGACTAATTTTAGTTCGTAATAACCGTAGTTCGTATTAAGCATATGTTGTTGGTTGGTTGGTTTGTTGTATAGCGCCGCACTCAACAATATTCCAGCTATATGACGGCGGTTTGTAAATAATGGAGTCTGGACCAGACCATCCAGTGATTGATATCATGAGCATTGATAAACGCAATTGGGATCGATGACATGCATCAACTAAGTCAGCAAGCCTGACCACCCGATCCTATTAGTCGCCTCTTACGACAAGCATAGTCGCCCTTTAGGCAAGTATGGGTTGCTGAAGACCTATTCTAACCCAGATCTTCACGGGTATAGAAGCATTTTATACAACATTTTTACAACAAATGGCCTGGACTCCATAAGTTCGTTATATCGGCCAGTTTGTTATAAGAGTGTATTTCCTGTTAATGGCTATGCAGGATCACAATATAACAGGGGAAAGGATGCGTATATTATATCAGCATAGTCAAAAGTCAAAAAGTGATGCAAGTAAAATGCCTCGCAAATTTCGAGAAAACATCCTTGAAGATATAATGACATTGGACATTTCTCTGTGTGCCGTGTAAGTAAAGGGTTGGTGAAATATTGTTAGGGCTTGTTATGTCCATAGTGTTTCCAAGATCACTGTTAAATCTAATTTGACATGAATGGATATACTGGGAAATGGAGGACATTTATGTACTGACAATAATTTGTTCTTAAGTAAGAAAATACATTTAAATAGAAACCTTCTGCCTGTTAGTAAGAAAGTTTAGGCTCTGCCTATTCAGGTAAACCTGTGATTTTTGTTCCCACCCTTGTAATTTAAACACTCCTTCTCAGGCGATGGACATGAGTACGATATGTAAAGACCATTTCTTGTGTCCCGGGTTGTGATACAGTTTGAATACTGCTCAAACTGTGAAGCACCTCATCGTGTGTGCTTACTAATCTAGTCATTCAAAAAGCGAATACAAGAAAAATGTGAAGTACAACGATTTCATTCACGCACTCGAACATGCTAGTTCATCAAAAATACTTATATAATTACATAGACTACTGTTCATGAATCGATGTAATTGTCTACAAAGACGTCTGTTTAGTGATGCCTTTTAAAAATTAGTGAGGGCTTAGTTTTGAAGAGATTGGTTAAGAATATTAATATTATTCCGAGTTCAGATGATTATAGCTATTGTTTTTCTTTCACGTATCTTATCACCTGGTAATACAATATCATGAGGAACCTAGTTAGGATTCTTAATAACACAACACGACAGTATATACTAATAGTATAATTCAGTATATCTCTCCGGCCACAACTCATCAATATATACTAACTAATGCCATCCACATTTTTGCGAAAGAAAATGTGTCATCATGATCATATTATAAATAATATCATACAATTTATCCCTTATAGCACAACGCGTCAGTATATGCTAAATAATATCATTTAGTACACCACATTTAAAATACACGTCAGTATATCATAAAAAAGTATCATCCAGCATATCGCTTATAACACAACACGTCAATATATACAGAATATTACTATCCAGCACACCCTTTCAACACAAAACGTCAATATACACTATATAATATCAAACAGAATATCACTTAAAAAACGCATCAGTATATACTAAATGATATTTATTGGGTAAATAATATCATCCATACTAAATAATATAATCAAGCATACGTCTTTTAACAACGCGTCGGTATATACTAAACAATACCGTCCGGCATATCGGTTACAACACAACGCGCCAGTACATCCTATATATTACCATTCTGTATTTCTCTTCTAACACAAAGGTTTTTCAGGTTGGAGGAAATCTTCATAGTAGTCTTATAAGGTCAAGAGTAAGATCACTGGGATGACCACTGGTCAAGAGGCATTTGGAATTGCGAACGAGGATCTATTTTTTGTGTTCGTAGTTCCTAATTAGGAATATGATGTCAGAGTGTATTACGCCTGTTAACCAGCAAGAGCTGGGTCGTTGGAGCTTGGAGTTGAGAGCCAAACTTATTTTGAAGCACTGAGAATAAAACGTTGTGGACCCTTGGACGGACGTGTGTTGTTATTGCCTACGTTTCAGGTCGAGCTGATATGTCTACTTCAGGTAGTGAGTTCCAATACCAGAATATGATAATTGTAGAAGAAAATCATAATTCATCACCTTTATTCCACAAATTGTAATTTTCTAATATTATTTTTAATGTTTGGTTTTTGCACTAATTGAATGTGATTTACTTGTAGCAGTGACTGGAGTGTGTGACAACGTGGTGATGCGATACGGTATAGGCTACCGCTACCATCCTACTGACTGCGATAAGTACATCCAGTGTTACTTCAACCCCAACGGCAGCGTCATCGGCATCCACAGAAGCTGCTCCTTCGGCTACTCATGGGATCAAGCAACGCTGAGATGTGTCGAAACATTGAAGGTCTCCTGTCCTATGGGTAGGCGTCTGTTGCTATTTCTTCTTGAATAATTCCCACATTTTTAACCCACACCAGGTCCATACACGTTAAATGCATCTTAGACCAAAAATGTGTGACTTCATAATGAAAAGGAAGAATTTAGATGCAAGCTATAATGATGTAATATCAGATGTGTACCACCACAAAAATAGTTTTGTATTTGTACGTTTTAGGCTCATTATGCATCGTATGTTTTTATGCATTGATATATAATGTATTTATAACATTCATATATCATTTATAGAGCGCAAAGATCTACTGATGTGTAAGACCAGGGTCGGATTCCCCATATACATTGGGTACAATGTCTGAAACCCAATTCTGGTGTCCCCCGCCGTGATATTGCAAGAATGTTGCAAAAAGCGCTGTAAAACCTCACTCAATCACCCACTCTATTGTAAGCCTACAGCACTATGCGCTTTGTTTATTCCTCTGTGGAAAAGTTTCCATGATAATATTTTTAATATTATTATATTATTATAGCAGCCCAGCAATGTGGAGCCATTTACAAGATGGAGGGCAACTGCAGATCCTATCGGAAGTATGAGAAGGGAAGGTTAGAGGCGAGGTGTTGTTCAGAGGGCTTCAGTTTCTCACCAACCGTAGGATGTCGTCCGAACTTCTACTGTGACGATGTCTGTCCCTCTCCATACTTCTCAAGAGGTAAGTTACAGCCCTGTAGTCGATCTGTTTGTGGGTGTACAATGACATGCTAGGCCCTTATCGTGAGAACCGTGTGATGAGGATAGGCTGTTTCACAGTGTGGCTGGGTTATTGTATGTGTCACCGGACGGTTTGGATTATTTGTTTCCTGTACTAACATGGCCTGACCAAGCCTCACAGTTCTACAAGCTGCCAAAATATAGTTAATATATTGCTGATTGTGACATATTTTTGTCCTAATAAAGGATATGTATCAGCTGAATAAAAAATGAATAGGGGTTTGCTTTTTTATAGCAATATTGAAGCCTTTGAAAGCGGGTTAGATCAGGTAGTTACAATGTGTTTTACAAAACCTGAATCTTAATGCACTCTAGCTACAAACAGAGCCCTGATGGTGGAAGTCATTATATAAACTGAGTAATTGGCATAACGCAACAATTGCTTGTAATATATTAATATGATATGAAACAAAATTCTACAATTTCACTCGTTTCATTTTTAGTTTTTAGATAAGCTTAAATGGTTGATTCACACATTAGACGGAATGGTGATTTAGAAGGCATATTTGAAGGACATGTACGCACGTGGACGGTATTTTTAATATGATAGGCGTTTCGATTGACTGTTGATTTAAAGTTTATGAGAGAGCCATTCTGTGGTAAGCTTGTTGTTTAATGTTTGACGCAACACTTAGCAATATTCCAGACAAATGGTCTGTAAATAATTGAGTCTGGATGGTATTCAGTGATAGATACCATGAGCATCGATTTGGATACGATGACATGCATCAACCACCCGAGCCTGACCACCCGATCCCGTTAGTCGCCTCTTACGACAAGCATATAGTCGCCTTTTACGGCAAATATGGGATGCTAAACCTATTCTTCACGGGTCTGTGGTAAGCTGGTGTTAAGAGAGATGAAATGTTGACATTTCCTTAAGGAAGCTTTGGTGGCGAATGGGTCAAGGGCATTTATCATAATAGAATGACAATTTAATAATCTGGCATGGATAATCGAGGGTGAGTCTGAAGATAAACACACGCCTTCTCAGTTATTGAAGGTAAGCAGCATTTAAGGACGCTCATACCTGTAGTCTTGTGTATATACATAACGTCAGTCGTGTCTTAGATTCTCAGCCAGGAATTCACTGGCAATTGTGAAAGTGCTTTTTGTAGAAGTAAAACTGAAGCAACTATAGGTCATTAAGCAAAATAGAGAGAATATATATATGAACAATAACATGGTTTCAGTAGGAGAATACCCGTGAAGATCCAGGATTGAATAGGAACTCTGCAACCTTTGTTTGTCGTAAAAAGCGACTATGCTTGTCGTAAGAGGTGACTAACGGGATCCGGTGGCAAGGCTTGCTGACGTTTATATGCGTGTCATGGATCCCAATTGCGTGTATCGATGTTCATGATATCAATCACTGCATTGCCTGTTCCAGACTAGATTATTTACCGATCGTCGTCATATAGCTGGAATGTTGCTGAGTGCAGCGTTAAACAACAAGCAAACAAAAGAAACTAAAGTCACAGAAATCACTGGAATGTGTTAATTTTGGAAGTAGAATCAACGGAATAGTCGCTGCACATTTAAATCGTGCAGCACACACTGTAGGGACATCGTTGCATGTCTTGGTTGTTCTTCTGTTGAAGATGTATGTGACAAGCATCCAGACTGGACCAGTCCACAATTCTACAACATCTCTGTTGGAGATTTCGGATGGAGTCGTACATCTTGTCCTCCAAAAAGTGCTTTCGACATCCTGGACTGTGGCTGCAGCATACGGAATACTGGTAGGTTATGTGGATGAGCGGTTGGGATTATAACACCGTTTTTAATGTACAGTAAACTACGGTTATAACGAACTCAAGGGGACCACTAATTTTAGTTCGTGGTAACCGTATTTTGTTATAAGCATAATATATACAACTCATATGAGCAAACGACCGGGACCAAAAAATAAGTTCGTTTTATCCAACAGTTCGTCATAACCGTGTTCGTTATAAACGAAGTATATTGAATAACTGTGTGTTATTTTAGCCACATTCCAGACACAACACGGTAGAGAAATACGCTTCAAATATTCCATTGATGTCAGGTATTAATCCTCGGTGGGACGAACCCGAACACATTGACCGCCAGGCAAAATAAAGCTCCTAAATGGAACATAGAATATTATTACCCTTCATTATAACCAGAAACAGGCTCTGTGTCTTCCTGTTAAGAATGAGTTGGCTGGCACCAGGATGTAAGGCATCGACATTGGCTGTGAAGGGTTGCGTCCCTCGGGCATTCCCGGATCCGATGATCGTTTGTTCGATACTTGGCTTGTCAGCAGTATCTATACATTACTGGGTTTAAAAAACAATCGGTAAACCAAGACGACTCGTGTCTCTTCAGGCTCACTTTCCACATTCAGCTGGCATTTGATATAACTGAGATACTGTTCAAAGCGACATTAAAATCACTCAATGTATGCACAGATCCTCTGCTTCGGATCACAATCTCCATCTATTCATAGTGAGCGAACACCCAAACTCCCCAACGCCGCTTTGGACAGTATGCATTGATATGGTATATGAGAGCAAATTTAAAGACAAAAGTCCAAAGGCAACGCAACCCAAACAATGAACTTAACATTATTTTTTCATTGTATAGGTATTATATTTTATGAATGAAAAAATAGTAATATGCCACAGAGTGGATGAGTGTTATATTTGTAGTTTATTAATCATATCTACTGAATATATACTGGATACTACAGTGTAGATGTCATTAGGGACCGACCATTTTATATTCTAGGGGGCGGGGGATATGGCCACTTTTTTATTATTCAACAAAACCAGATATTCTTTAATTAAAACTAGAAGCCTAATATGTTTTCACTCGCAACAAATGCTTGCATATCTTTCAGAGACCTGTGAAGCAAGATATGCGTGGGCCTTTGGTGCAGCAACCACTCCGTCATGGTTGACCATCCGAAACGTGACTACCCGTAACGACGTCGGCATCTTCAACATCAACAGCTCCGTCTTCCTGGACATAAAGATGACGACATCTAACCAACCGCTTGCAGTAAAGTTACGGTATCGGGAGAATGCTGGAGTAAACGACAGCAGAGTTTTGGTCAATTGTACAGACAAACTTGTTATCACGAGTAACAATGACGGAATACAATTCGCCATTACGAACAGATACGACATCGTCTCCAGGATTTTCATTTCCACAAATGTAAGTATGATAGAGGGAGTGAACACCGCAGCTGGTGACATTACATTTATACTGTTATCTTAACTGCCTGTATAACTGAAACTTGGTAGGCAAACAACGAGATGACAGCATAAGTAACGTTCCTTCAATTACTCAAGCACGACCTGTGTGGTCCAGGATAAGAAAGCTAACAAAAAGGTTCCCTCGGTTTAGTCTTGCTTCATCCTTCTATTCGATCGCAGCATAACTGCTCGGGTGTACGGATGTGTCCTTCAACGAAAGCGACCCGTGAAGATCCGGGTGGAATAGGTCTTCAGAAACCCATGCTTGCCGAAAAGCGACTTTGCTTGTCGTAAGAGGCGACTAACTGGATCGGGTGGTCAGGCTCGCTGACTTGGTTGATGCATGTCATCGATCCCAATTGCGTGGATCGAAGCTCATGATGTCAACCAATGGATTGTCTGGTCCAGACTCGATTATTTACAGACCACCGTCATATAGCTGGAATATTGTTGAGTGCGGCGTAAATCAACAATCCAACCAACCAACTAACCTTCTTCGCATAAGCATAGAAACCGATGGACTGTATGCATAAGGAGTATCAAATATGAATTTGAAACTTTTTAACTGATATCATCGTGAATTTGTTTTATACTTTAAAACCATGTTCGTGAGACATATTCAAACAAAATAACTTCCAGAGTGATAACACCACAGCAAACAATGTAATAATGTCCGAGTTCAGTCTTACAACTGTGCACAAAGAGAACATAGAATGTTAGTATTTAGTTTTTACGTACATTGCGATTGTTCCAATTTCAAGGGCACATATCGAACTGACTGGAAGACAGTCACAGCGTTGTACAAGGACAGGTACCTGATCGGCGTGGTGGAGACAGGCACTGTCAAATATATATCCCAAGTATATGGTAGGCGTCTTTATTGTAATCTTTATTATTTGATTGTTCTTTAAACCGCCTCAGTAATTATTTCTACCAATTTTTCCAAGCGTACAATGTCTTACAATTCATGATGTAATGAAGCCATTTTGGTAAATGTACCGTAAAAATGATTACCAATGGCCATAAAAACCTAAATTTGGTGTAGTCCGATCGGTACTTAAGTGAAAAATATCTACCATGCCCTATCTGTGGCTTGTAAATTGATGTAATGTTTGTATATGTGACATTAATATTTCACTATGTATTGGATAAGCTAACTTACTCAACACAGGTACTTAGTAACATTTACCATGACCTATCTGTGGCTTGTAAATTGATGTAATGTTTGTATATGTGACATTAATATTTCACCATTTATTGGATAAGTTAACTTACTCACCACAGTAACATTTACCATGCCCTATCTGTGGCTTGTAAATTGATGTAATGTTTGTATATGTGACATTAATATTTCCCTATGTATTGGATAAGCTAACTTACTCAACACAGGTACTTAGTAACATTTACCATGCCCTATCTGTGGCTTGTAAATTGATGTAATGTTTGTATATGTGACATTAATATTTCACTATGTATTGGATAAGCTAACTTACTCAACACAGGTACTTAGTAACATTTACCATGCCCTATCTGTGGCTTGTAAATTGATGTAATGTTTGTATATGTGACATTAATATTTCACTATGTATTGGATAAGCTAACTTACTCAACACAGGTACTTAGTAACATTTACCATGCCCTATCTGTGGCTTGTAAATTGATGTAATGTTTGTATATGTGACATTAATATTTCACTATGTATTGGATAAGCTAACTTACTCAACACAGGTACTTAGTAACATTTACCATGACCTATCTGTGGCTTGTAAATTGATGTAATGTTTGTATATGTGACATTAATATTTCACTATCTATTGGATAAGCTAACTTACTCAACACAGGTACTTAGTAACATTTACCATGACCTATCTGTGGCTTGTAAATTGATGTAATGTTTGTATATGTGACATTAATATTTCACTATGTATTGGATAAGCTAACTTACTCAACACAGGTACTTAGTAACATTTACCATGACCTATCTGTGGCTTGTAAATTGATGTAATGTTTGTATATGTGACATTAATATTTCACTATGTATTGGATAAGCTAACTTACTCAACACAGGTACTTAGTAACATTTACCATGACCTATCTGTGGCTTGTAAATTGATGTAATGTTTGTATATGTGACATTAATATTTCACTATGTATTGGATAAGCTAACTTACTCATCACTTATATACACCCCATACTGTTTCAGCTAAAGATGTAAACATCCTGACGAACGGAGTGCAACTCGGTTCTGATGCATCTTCTGATCAAAAGACAGCCTTCCTTGGTGACATAGACAAGGTAGGTCACACAAGCAGCGTGACAGATTCTTCCATAATAGGATACATAGTTCGTTCGTCTAAGGCACCGCAATTCGCTAGGCAGGGTTGCCAGAAAACCCAAATTGTGGGTTGGAATCCCCGTTCGACCCGATTGTGATTCAAGGTTTGTCAGCGCCAAACCCGTCCTCGTAGGTTTCACCATAGTATACGTAGTAAGTCTGAAACCAGCATATCTTCGGACTTTCTTCCCACATTGAGCTGGCATGCCGTGATATGACTGGAATGCCGTTAAACCAAACTCACTCACTTGTACATGGTAGGAATTACTGGAATGTCAATAAGAACGCCAGATACATACACATCATATACAATAGGTCGAATGAGTAAAACAGGTAAAGACGATTTATTCTTATTCCGCTAAATTCTAATCAAATTCGTCAATTAATCATTATATGTACCAGTGTTTTACAAAATATCAGAACAGTAAACATCAAATGTCAACAGTAAATATCTACAAGATTGCATGCATATTCGGAAATTGACGTTTATTATAGCTTTATTCCAGTTAACTCTCAAGAAAACGTATCATGGAAAGCGTAAAGCTGTGATCTCTGACTTATCTTATTCTCTTCCTTCAGATGTCCGTCTTCGATTGTGACCCAGGCATCACCTTCTGAGGGTAAAATACCAGAAAAAAGGATGTTAATATAATCTGCATTGGCACGAACGATGTTGACGCTATTGTCTGTCTATTTTTCTTAAAATTAACTGCCGGCCAATGAACGTTTACACATGAAAATTGGACTTGACAAAAACATTACAAACGTTTTTAAAATATTACGAGGATGAAAACAGTCGCCGAAACACTGCAAACTTAAGGTCCAAAACATAACTATGATTTCCTGTATCAAATACCATTTCATTTCATTTTTGTCATTTTTAGGCACCATCAAACAAGGGTGTATAGGTTCTTTTGCCCGGTAGTAAATGTTAGGGTTACTTTCGCCATACAATTTGCATATTGTTGGAAACCATTAATGATCTGTTTGTAAGTGATTGTTTCATTGCACTAAGATGGCAATGCGTAGTAATGCATACAACAAGTATAATACCAATACAATTCATATTTACATCACACTACGTCCCGGCTTAGGTATTAAAATATATCTTGATTGTGTAAACTGTGCACAAGAGAACCAGACACAGACAATGTCTACACGGATTGACCAACCTTACAAGCTTATTGTAGAAGTAGCATACTGAAAGGCACCAATAATCTTATTCTGAAAGGGCCCAGGGTGTCACAACCTCAGCAGTACGTCTGTCGAAGTCTGTGTTAAGGTATGGGAGTTACAGTCATCTTAGCGCCAAGATCACTTTGTATTACAACATGCCTACAAATAGGATAAGCGCTAAGACGATCGTAACATGAAGTAATTTATATTTTGAGACTTAAGACAGTCGTACCGCTAAGGTCGTCTTATACCTGAAAGTAGTAAAGTCAATTACATTCAAGCACGATGGAGGCTACATATAGGAGATGATAACCCTTTCATGAACACCTGTTTTATGAGGTGAAATGAAAAAAATAGAATTCGTTTTTTTATAAATCGTCGCTTCCTTTTCGTTTTTATGCATACTTATGTCCAATTATGTCTGACGCCTTTTCGTATTATCATCTCATGTATGCTGCATGCTCATCAATTTATGTTATGCTATGCTAACTGATAGTCCGAAAGTTGGAACCTTCATTATTTCTTTGTGCCATTCCATTTAATTGCGTAATATACGATGCAACGGACCAATAGAGGACAATGCGAAGCTCGAGCAATCAACAAGGAACAAATGAACATTATTATTTGATTGTCTGTCCTATCATTTTTGTATCGAATAATAAAATATTTTCTCAATGGTTCTACTTATTCATTTCTCAACGAATACTTTTAGAATGGCCCATATTCTATTTTGGGTGTGCCTTATTCATTACCTAGCGGTTCGTTTGTATAATTTAAGGAAAAGAGTAATACGAGTAAACTCGCATTCGCGATTATACACCGTACCGTATATCTGTTCTGTTATAAATATGCTGAATAAATCGCCAATCGCTTCCATTTAAACATTGCTTAATTTGGGAAGTAACATGACAAGCGCACTGTCACTCGAAAACCTCCACTATGAGTTTATTTTGATAAGAATCGGACGTTTTGTTTGTTTGTTGTTTAATGCCGCGCTCAGCTACATGTATATGACGGTGGTCAGTATGGAGCCCGTATAATGAAAATATTTCATTGTTTTTGTTTGTTGTTTAACGCCGCACTCAGCATTATTCCAGCTATATGATCATGACGGTGGTCTGTAAATAATCGAGTCTGGACCAGACTATCCGGTTACTGACATCGTGACCATCGATCCATGCAAATGTGATACGATGACATGCATCAACCAAGTCAGCGAGCTGGATGGATGCTGAAGATCAACTCATACCCGGATCTTCACGGGTGGACGTTAGCCAGCGAATGGGTTACGTTTTCTATGATAATGGAATGCATATATACACCTCGTCATTAATATCGCACCACATTTTAAAGTAAAAGTAGAAAATATAATTTTCGGTTTTTTAAACTACAAGTACAAATTTCATATACTACACCATCTGTGAACATAATATCACAAACACACCCTTTTCCGAGCTGCACGCGCATGCTTGCGTTGAGCATGCTTGTACCGGGGGTCGGTTTGCTAAAAATGCAGAATGCACATAGCCTCTTTTGGCGTATGTTATGTTGGCAGACACAGCTAAAATTTGGTTTTAGGCATAAATTAAGCTTTATTTTGACCAACCAGTGAAATGCCCAAGCGTCCGGTGCTTCTGAACCAAAGATGGCAAATTATTGGCATGAACCAGACTGGTATGTCATGTCGTGCTATTGGACCACAACTGTACATTAATCACACTGCCATCAGCAAGCTAATACGTAAGCATACTGGTTCCGGTGAAGTAAAGGATGCCTGAGTTCTGGACGTCCGAGAAAAACCAATGACAGGGAAGATCGTGCTCTCGTACGCCAAGCCGGACGAAGCCCAAAGTCTACTTGTACACAGCTACGACATGGATGACATCCATACAACAGAGTGTCCATCAGCACCATCAGACGACGCCTAAATTCTGCAGGATTGAGAGCAAGACGGCTGTTGTGCCTCATTTCGATAACCATGCTCTCGCCACACGTCCAGTCTTCATGGACGATAATGCCAGACCACATCGTGCTCGAGCTGTTGTTCAGCATCTCCAACACAACGCCAGTGAGACACTACCCTGGCCTGCCAGAAGTACAGACATTAATCCTATTTAGCATTTGTGGGACATTTTGGGACGTAGGGTGAGAGCAAGGGATCCTCCAGTTCAGAACCTTCAGGAATTGACCCATGCATTGCATGATGAGTGGCAGCAGATCCCCCAACAGAGATTCAGACGTCTGGTGTCAAGCATGAGACGGCGTGTAGAACATGTTATCCAAGTACGAGGCGGTTACACCAGATACTGAGTTAGCCAGTCATTGTGGACCTTACTAGTATGTTCGACATTAATGAAATGTGAACTGTGTTGTGTGTGTGTTGTAACGACTCCGGCAGCCATGTTTATTTCACCTAATTTCACGGTGATTTTAGTGAACTTTAGTTGCTACTATTTAACCCTCAATTAGTGTTCAAATTCGCTCTTGTGTTGTCAATTTTCTGGCTGAACGGTCACATGAGGCCATATAAACAGTTTAATATGCTTTTCTAAGCACCATTTTTATGGGGTTGAAGATCCAGTTTTACCTAGTGAAAAAAGTGGGTGGTGCGATATTTATGACGAGGTGTATATATTCGTTTGCCAAGCAAGGCTATGACGATGAAGGTGGTCCTAGAAGCGTTCATGACAGGGGAGCAAGCTGCTCAAGCCAAAACGTTGACGTATTGCTGTAGAAAGTGACAGACACTACGTGCAGTTTGTAGAATTTCTGTGTTGTCATGTTCAAACAAGATCAATGGGTTCTGTTGAAGGTAGTGAAGAACAACTGGAAGCTTGAGCAATGTTTCGCCGGTGTCACGTTGCGCAGTGAGATGTACATGTACGTTCAACATCACAGTTCCGTTTGTAATTTCTTCAAGTTTGTTGTGAACATGTATTCATCACTGTGTGCTTGTGTGAGAACTGATTCTGGCTTATTACCTTACTTCAAATGTAACATTGGCACATTGGGTGTATCCTGTGTCCCTAAATCTTCAAAACTTTCGTCAACCAACTTGCTATAATGTTTGAGGGTGAAGGTGGGAGAGTGTTTTATATATCTCCTCACATGCCTTATGTGTTTTCATTATCAGTTGCTGATGAAATCTCATCTGTACCTACAGCTTCAAAAGAAAATTTATGGTTTGGGACGTTTTTGTGCAGCAACCGGAATGACAGTAAATCCCAACAAAACTGACATAAAATTATGGTATTCAGAAAAGAAATAACTTCTGAAAAGAGAAGAAATAGAAGTTGTCAACTTGTACTTTCACCTCAGTTGTCATGGACAAAGGCTCAAGCATGTTTAGCAGCACAAGCGAGAAAAGCAGTATTCTCAATTAACAACTATCAGAAACATTTTGGATATCTTAGTCAAAATGATCTTTTTAACATTTCTGATGCTCTGATCACACCTATTCTGTGCTATTGATCTGAGATATGTGGAACCGCTTACTGTAACATCATCGAGAGTGTGCACAGGGAATTCTGTAAATAATTTCTGAGAGTAAACAAGCATACTAATACGAATATTGTCCTGGGAGAGTGTGGCAGTGTATCCATGCAAAATCATTGTACATCCAGGGCAGTTAAGTACTGGTGCACACTGATCCAGTTACCACAGCATAGACTTCACCAACAAGCATTTAAAATAATTAAAACTCTTGATGATAATGGTTAAAATACTTGGGCATATCATATATAAGAAATATTTTACAGAGATATGGTTTTGGAATTACTCGTATATGACTGTCTCAAGACATTGGTTGCATCTCATCATTTATGGCAATTTTATGACTGCTTCTTTCAATATTGACATCACTCCCTCGACGCTTCATCTGAATGTAATTATTATTCTCAGTTTAAATCTTTACTAAATTTGCAAACCTTTTTAACTTGTGATCTTCTCCCCTGTCAAGGGAAAATATTAACCATGTTTCGGTGCAATAAACTTCAGACTTGCTGTTGAATGTGACCGCCATACAAAGACTACATATACCGAACGTTTCCGTTTATTTCTTCCATGCCAGAGTCTTGGGTCATGTTGAGGATGAACTACAAGTATTGTTGTTATGTGACAGCTATTCCCATTCGATAATGAATGCTTCGCTAACCATCTCAAAAGTCCACTAATAACTGGAACCATTTTTAGACTTATGTCAACTGACAATATCCATACCATTAAATTTCTTTGTCAATTGCAAGTACTAAAGAAGCAACCACCTTACCCCGTAACACAAATTGTACTTTCCTCCAGCCTTTTATTCAGCATGAACATTTAATTATTTTATCCATCTTGTTTGTATAAAGTCTGCCTGACTGACTTTCCGCCTGTTCCTGACAACAAATTTAAAACCGGCCCAAATCTTCGTACTGTCTCCAACGAGCACGAGCCGTGTGTTCTTCCGCTGATACACACGTGATCTCATGAGAAAACAGGACTCTCTGTGAGTTCCTGTGCTGAGATGTGGTACAGTGAGCGCCCCCGATTCTTTGGCGTGTGAACGTGATCCCCTAAGATTGTCCCAACCGAGAAGAGAATGTTTCGCTAATCATCTCATCAATCAACCAATAACTGAAACCTTCATTAAGACTTCGTATGTTAACCGACAATGTATGTATATTAAAGTCTGCACCTTGCCTGTTGCATACTTACGATTGGTTTTACATGATTTGGGAACAGGACATGCTTCCCCTTTTCGCGAATACCTGGTGGCATCACACATTTCAGTTATCCATTCATACGCATACGGAATCTTTTTTGTCGGATAATCGAGACTGGTTATTCTCTGGGGTTGACGTTTTATGTAACTGATAAAGTAATAGCATGTTCGTATATATTGACAACTTAAACCACGCCCAAATAGTTTTCCTTGACGACCCGGTGCCTTATGTGTATGTACACCTCTGCCTAGAAGTTCTTTCCCCTTACGCGCATGGGCAACGCGTGACGCAACACGTGTGCAACCCGTTGATCACTCGTTTGGAACCGTCCGCCACGCCTCAGACACCCGCGTGCTAAGCGTTGAACACGTCTATGCACCCTGTTCGCCAGTCATGTGCAACGCGTGACACACTCATTACAGAGGGAACAACCTTTTGACCAAAGGAGGGTCGTTGTTAAGCATAAGTTGGAAGTAGTAACAAGGAGAGAATTTTTTGTTATCCTCACAAGAAATGTTGAAACACAATTTATAATATGTACATGTACTAACTGATGTCTCCTTTTCAGATGTGATTTTGTAGGAAAATTTTAGTACCGTTGTGCCTATTTATAAGATCATTGGCTTCTACATGATCTTTTGCGATGGTGTTAAGAGAATACATAACACTGGAAAATGTTATTGTCATTTAAAAGGTTGTGTGATTGAACATTAAACGTCTGAAGTACGACTTCCAGTGATTATATTTATGAGGTTTGGTAGAGCATTTTTTTATTGGACCCAAATTACTTTATGATGGTTGGGTCTCTTTGTCGCAGCTCGGTGACGCTGAGACAGAGCAGCACTAACTTAATGAAAGTAGGTTATATCATGGAGGATACATCTGAGGGAGAGGGTTCAACTAATTGCCATACCGCAGGAAGAGACCTGTATGGCCACCAGTAAAGGTAAACATTGAGCTTTGACTGTTAAAAGGAATAAAGTACTGCTGTTTTCGCAGGTCTGTTGAATGTGACCTGAATGAATGTGAAACACCAAGCGCTGGTGTCATTATATTTTCTACTCGATCCTTCATACATCATTGTGGCATTTACAACATATATTATTTTCATCATTAGTTTAATAGTTTACACTCATGGTTTTTCAAGTATTTGTCAATTGTGTTAATAATAATTGTATTTTTTGGTGACATGAAAACATAAAACGTCTCATGTAAAACATGTAGTAAGTAAGATGGTAAATAATAATATTAAAATCGCATTAAAATACAATGATACATATGTAATCCTGAAGCTCATGTACCACATGCCCAGAATAGCCAGGAAGAAACATGATTAATTAAGAGGAGATGTTTGCTTTCACATACATGCACAGACATCATCTGAATATAACTATAAATGTAAATGTTACGATACTCTACCTGTCTACTAGAACTATTCAAAATGGGCCTAAGGTCAAAGAGATTAAGGCTAACGATATAATACCGTCATCAACAATTCCTGTGGTCATTATTGTTTCATTTTATCGAGAAGGATACCCTGAAAACACCAAACGTTAAGTCACAAACATTCACCCAGTTGTGTAGGAGATGTGCAAACAAATATATATCTATCCTAGAACCCATTGACAAAACACTCCAGCGAATGAAATTATCACAATTTGTGATATCAAAAATTACATTTTATTTTTCAAATATCACAAATTCGATTGTCTATAGACTAAATACATTATTTGATATAATAAATTATTTTACTGATATCGAAAAATCGAGTATGCGATATCAATAAATATAACATGATATCTATAAATAAAATTTGTGATATAAATTCCTTCTTTGGAATCAATAAATGAATTGCTGATATCATACAATAAGACCCGTGAAGATTCCGGGGTAGATTAGGTCTTCAAAAACCATGCTTGCCGTAAAAGGTGACTATGCTTGTCGTAAAAGGCGACTGACGAGATCGGGTGGTCAGGCTCGCTGACTTGGTTGATGCATGTCATCGATCCCAATTGCGTGGATCGATGTTCATGATGTCAATCACTGGATTGTCTGGTCCAGACTCGATTATTTACACAGACCGCCGTCATATAGCTGGAATACTGCTAAGGGCGGCGTTAAACAACAAACCAACCAACCATTAAAAAGAGAATACATAGTTAAAAACGGCGCCGTATATAGTGTTCCTTTTGGTTTGTATTGAGTAACGCTAGTAATTGAGTAATTGCTAGTCTGTTTTGCACCAATATTTCTTTCATCTTATGAGAAAAACTGTTGGAAAATATCAACTTATAATTAACTGTTAACCGTAACCAAGGAAATAATACCAACCCGACCTCCGTTTATTAATCTCTCGATCGCTACATTGCCGAGGTCGGTTTGTATTCGGGGAGTCATCATTTTTCGAAAGCTTGTACAGCTTATTGACATTCTTGAAAAGGCTTTTAAAAAAATGTGAATATCCCACATGAGAAATAAACGACGGGAGTTGTTTATCATACAATAAAACACAGCAGGGAGAATAAACCAAGGAGCTCATGGCTTCTTCTCCCTGCAGTGTTTTATTGTACGATAAACTCCGCTTATATATTGTTCTGGCTTTTTTGCGTCAGTTCAAGTATCCACGTTCCATAAAGTGATCGTAGGAAGTGTATCCTGTTGCTGACAAACATCGTCTGGCTTTCTTGTGGCAGGGTCAAATATTTACGAATATGTACATAACTTTTAACTATGATTTTTTCTCCAATTAGTTATAAGTAGTAAGGTTGTATCACCTTGTTGTCATTTAATTGGTTAAGTACATTTGATACTTACAATAAGAATATATTCATTAGTTAGAGTATTAGTTATTTTTTATACTTCAGCATTTTATACCTTAAAACATTCACGCTATAGCTCTGTAACAATAAGTAAGCTTGTTCTCAGTTTTACCTCCACTAATTGACAGACTGCATGCTTTTGACTTGCAGCAGTCTTTTCCTCTGCATCCCCGTCCCAGTCTATTGTCTCGTTGATTGGCCAAGCTGGCCATAGTTCGACTTCAATGTTCAGATTTTGGACATTTGAAATCAGTTGCCAGTATATTTTCTACAGGAAGCACATATCTAGCACAGTTTCTTTACCGCCTTGTTCCCAGTCACCGTTTCTCATCATGTGAGGATTTAATGTAAGAAAATTCATTCATACAAAGGTTAGTTGATAATGTATTGTATGTCGTATAAGTGGATGATTTCTAGTTTATTGATATCAGAAATAGGATGTATTTTGTAGTACATTTCTGATTATATCTATTAGAAATATAATGTACTGTGTATATATTGATAGTTGTTGATGAATTCACATCTCAGTGATATATTGATTATTTCTACAAATCAGCATGACTTAAGTATTAAACTCTAAATCTAAATAAATAACCAACTAAAGAGCATATGGAAAAAAACACTATCTGTGCAGTAATGGGAGGTGGATGCATGTTAGTAGGTTTTACATGATGGATTGATGTATCTGGGTAAGTGAACGTGTATGGATGTGGTATGTTTGATTTGAGCTTCTGGTCTATTTATAGATTTTTTTAACAATGTCATTATTTTATGTATGTTACTAGCACGGGTTTAAGCAATCCTGTACGTAATGTTAAAGGGAAACAACACCCAATTTTGAAAGTATTGAAATATGGATCGGCTTTTTCTTCGCGGATTCAAAATATGCTGGTTATGGACAAAAATTTCGACTGGTTTGACTTGTGTTCGGCGCTATTCTCGCTGCGCTGCGCGAAACGACATCTATCAGGGGATCGAAGAACGAGTATGATCATAATGAAACAGTCTGTTTTAAGGACCGTTTTTTCCTAGAATTGTTGTGGGGAATTAACTCCGGGGTCCACACACCTTCAAAAACAGGGATATTCTCAGGCAAAAAGCGGAAATCTTTATCATATATGATACGAAGAGGCAACAAACATACATTAAAAAAGCATCTAGGTATTCCATTTCATAGTTAAAAGTTGAGGCATTATATTGAGCAATTAACTAGTAAAGTCTTTAGATATTGAAATTAATAGTTAAAAAATAATAATGAGTTATATAAGAGTGGATTCATTAAGATACCATATTATAAGCGCCATGGTCGCCTAAAACATTGTGCCCATATAACCTAGCAATGATTGACAATCATATTCATAACTTAAATAATTCATTAATTCATATCAAATATGGACATTAACGAACATTTTAAAATGCCCTTCTTGTTAAATGAATTCAACATTGCCGTATAGAAACATAATTTCACTTAATAATTTATTCCGAACATTCTTAACTTAATTACATCATGATTTGTATTTAACAGTACAAGTGAAATACATTACTTGTGCTCTGTTATAAAAACTGAGCTGACGGCTGAGCGTGCGTCGAACCGTTACACCTTAAGTAAAACAAGGTACATGTAACTGAAGATACTTACTTCAAGATAATGATTAAATATTTTTAACTTTCTATAGTTTATAACTTACAAGTGAATAACATATAACATGAGCAAGTGTTTCTAATAGACATGCTTGTAATTCTTACATATGAGACTGCAAATGAAATACCTGTATCTTTATCGATTATTCTACAATTTAAAATACAAAATTAACGATAGTGCGGATGCAATTATATAAACATGTATTCTAAAAACATTGCCAAGTCTGTGCGCATTTAGCTATGGAAAGCGTTTTACTTTTTGTGTTTTGTATTCTGGACATATACGGTCACAGACTGGTTATCTTTAAATACATACATTTGGCTTCCGACGCTAAGCTACTCATTATATTGATACATAAAATATTTCCAGTGAAAGTACAAACAATAAGACAAATAACATCACCAAAATATAAATGCAGATAATAGAACACGTTGACAACCAAGTCAATTGATACAGTAAAAGTTATACACGTTGGACATAATGTTTAATAAGCATCCACGACTTCAAAAATTAAAAGGGCGTAATATTTTAGATTGATACTTAAACGACTGGAATACTAATGCTGGTTTAAGAAAAACTAATATTGTATCCGTTACTCTGTATTATTCAGTATTGTATTCGATGTCTAGTTAAACTACACGAAATGGTAAAACTTCCACCCGTTTTCCTCCGCAAAAATATATATATTATTAATGAAAAGGATTGAGCAGCTCTGCATGTGTTACACCCAATCTATGCAACTGCCCATTATGTGCATGGGGCATGCCGTTTGCCCAATGCTTGCAATTGGCAATACAGCTTGCCCAATGCATGCAATGTGCAAACAATTGTGTGATCATTGCATGCAAAGGGTTATAGTTGTGAATGACAAAGTTTTCACAATATTGGCAACCAGCTTTCTTTTTTCACTCAGTTGTCAGGTAAGTGTTCTGCCCAAAGCACGCAATTGAAATTTGTACATATTTTTAATAAAGTAAACTCTATTACCAAGTGAATAAACTGTAATAAATAACAACCAAACAAATATGTGATCTTAAGAAACTTTATTGTCTAAATAAAAACACATATCAGACAGTGTTTTTTTCTGCATATAAAGAGTCTCTGACTCACATCAATTTGCGCAGGATTTGTGGCTATTGCATTGTGGCTATATTGTCAAGCAGTTCGCCACAAACACTATGCGCTCTCGCGATTTCACGAACAGATAATGTTGTTTCAGGGACATCTGCAGGTTTCAGTCCAGAATATCCCACAAACTCAAATTGATTTCTTGCTAGTCGCCCACTTATTGTTCCCACATGAGTTCCTATTATGTGCATTAATTACATAGACTTTCCTATTAGCATATAGCAGCCAACCGAAGATTCGAACATCAATTTTGATCTAATGTAACAAGCTCATCGTCCAAGCAAAGTAGCAAAGTTAGAATGATTTTAAGCAAGTTTAACAAAATGGTAAAGTAATAAGTAAAAGTGACTTACCTTCAAAACAAACACAGGTTCTCGGACAAAAAGCAGGAATAACTCAATAGTTGGTGTTGTTACTTTAAGTGTTCGCCTTCTGTCGTAGCAACTTCGGCTGACCTGTCCCTCTTATGGACTCTTTCTGTGCGAGCAGAGTATAATTGTGGAGTACTATTTTCTGTTTTTGTACTGATGAAATTTAAATTTTTGGTCCATCGATCAACATGATATTATGCATAATAAAAAACAACAACATAGCAGAAGTAAAGATTATCGTGTGTATTTTCTCGTAAACTAAGCCGGAAATAGCAATCCACTGTACGCACATTTCTTTACCAATCTACCGGCGATTCGGGTGAGAAAATACCCATTAATATAACTTTAAAGAAAACTGATGCAATGATCGGATGAATTGTATCTGAAACTATTATTTTATCAGATAATATATTTCAGTATTGAGTAATTTTAGTTGCAGCTTTACTATATATATTTAAAATAATAAGTCTAGTGTAGCACTGTGGAACAACTGATTGCTTTTGCTGGCTGTGTTTTATGTACGGAACAGTCAATCAGTCAACGTTGAGGCCTCCCGCGTTCTTGCTACAGGAATTGAATGAAAACAAAATGCGAATATCGTAATTACAACCGACAAAAGTACCTTGTTCGAGTAATGTATACGAAGGAACAATATCCCATACATCTGAGGCTGTACAAAGAAACTTTCGATGTCACGTGTCTTTGTAGCAATCTGATATTTTAAAATATATATAGCGTTTTCGGATATTATAACCCTTGCGTTGCCCCGTGCATATTACATAACATGTAATTTACTCACCACAGCCAGACCTGGAATCATAACCCAATCTTAGATTAAATAATTACGCCAGCCACCAGAAATTCCAAATGCGAATCACTGATCATGATAGGTGGAGTCTACTATCGCCTACAATTTGGCTACAGTCACTTTGCCTACAGAAATTGTAGCATGGTGTGGTAGTTTGCCTACACTAAGAATAATACATCCCTGACTGACAAATGGATTAGTCCACTCACTATCTCGTTACAGGTTAAAAATATTAAAAAAACAAAGATAGTGTAACAACATATCATATAACTCTCATCTTATGTTAAATTGTTGATAGGTACTACTAAGATGTTGACGGATGACTAAGATGTTGACGGATGACAAGGTAGACACAAGTTTATGGTTGGTTGGTTTGTTGTTTTACGCCGCACTCAGCAATATTACAGCTATATGACGGCGGTCTGACAATCCAGTGATTAATATCATGAGCATCGATTGGGATCGATGACATGCATCAACCAAGTCAGCGAGCCTGACCACCCGATCCCGTTAGTCGCCTCTTACAACAAGCATAGTCGCCTTTTACAGCAAGCATGGGTTGCTGAAGACCTATTCTACCCCGGATCTTCACGGGCACAAGTTTATGGATAACAACTTCTTTAATACTATAAAAGCAAGACTTGCTTGACAACGGTATAAGGATCTATACCGAAACGTCGCTTTTTACAGTATAAAAGAAGCTGTTATCCATAAAATTGTGTGTACCTTGTCTTGTTATGTTCTTACAATGTATTTACCTGAGTATCTCTCATGAGAAGAGAGAACCCATCATATAATTAACAACAAAGTATAATATCAGTAACAACATTTAATCAAGTATGAAGGCTCAGCCATACAAGATGATAATGGTTAGTCCAAACATGCAGCTACAGTAAGTAATAGGGATTAAGGACTCAAACTGGAGTTTAGATATGAAACATGTAGGAAAAATCTAAGTTTCTTCAGTTTCATGTCTTATCCCAGAGAGGTGGGAGGCAGGTGCTCCTTGATGGGTACAGATACAGACTGAACAATCGCCGTCAGACCTGTGTACACTGGAAGTGTGTCTATACCGGGTGCCTTGGCAAATGTACAACTGTTGGTGATTTTGTCCGAAACAGTACGCCCCACTACCATCCTCCCGAAGATGAGGCCAATACCAGATTCCTTAAGTAGTCAAGGAAGAGACAATGCCAAGTCCAATATGCCTGGTTGGATGCCATGGACCACAATCCCGACATCCCTCAAGCCATCCCCTTCAACGATTACATGGTGACCAAATGGGTGGATGACGACGCCCGGTTCAAGCCATCAATTTGGAACCACAGTGACAACACAGGTCCAAGGACAAACAATCATCTGGAAGGATGGCACAGTCACCTCAACAAGACAGTCCAGCGTGCCCATCCAAACTTCTTCGCCTTGATCCGAGTGTTGCAGCAACTGGAGAAGACCGAGAGAAACAAACTGGTACAGTTCCAGCATGGTGCGCGACCCCCTCCTCGCAAACGAATTTATGTTGAACTTGACCAGAGACTGAAAGATCAGCTATCAAATGGACACAAAAGCCCCCTCGAATTCCTTGATGCTGCTGGTCACATCATTAAGTTTGACTGAGTGAAAGACATGATCAGTGGAGAGTGACAAGTTGTTCATGTGCTATTGTAATGAGTGAGATATGATGTAGGGAAAAGAGTGGACATGTAATCAATATTTATTATTTTCTGACGCAGTGATGTGTTATTTTAATGAGTGAGCCATGATCATATCAAGTGATGTCTTGATGTCATGATTTCTAATGTTTTTCTTGTCGCAATGTATAAATAAAATTGTTATCACTTATCAAGGGTTTTATTTTCTCAGTCTCTCATAGTGGGAGAGTCCATTCATTATGGTTGGTTGGTTGTTTTACGCCGCACTCAGCAATATTACAGCTATATGACGGCGGTCTGTAAATAATCGAGTCTGAACCAGACAACCTTGATATTACACTGCAGGGAACATAACACTTTGACGGAACTATTGTCACAAAAGAGCTACCTCCCCTTAAAGTGTCTCCCTTTATCGTATATGTAAGTGTCTGGCCCGTAAACCTCTACACCTAACTGTTGACGTCCTTTTCACGTTAGTTCCACATTGAAAAGGCAAAATAATGAAAGATGCCCCTTTATGGAGTTAATATCACTTCTTGCCTTTGTTGTTCTCTTGAAAATGTTTCGTTATAAACTGTAAATTTCTAATTTAACTCATCAATCGAGACAGTTTCGCCAAGCGACATTGTCCCTTAGGGTGTATTCTTTGGCCTCCAACAGCGGTCTCCTAGTTTTCAAGAATATTTTTTGTTAAAGTTGATTTTGTATTTAATCATATCTAAATGTATGATAAAGAGTTTTAGTGACCCTAAATAATTTTTGAAGCTTTTTCTTATATTTTTTTTTCAGATTCTGCAAACACGAAAATATTTTTTTAGTCGCAAAACAAGGAGTGGTGAACCGATCCTATGTTTTACGTAGGGAGAAATTACGTTCCAAGCTTTTACATTTGTAATGAAATAATTTAATTTTCCAGTAGACAATTACACGAGAAGTATATATCAAACAGGATATTCCATGTGTCTCGTGAAATATCATGTTTCTCTCATCTCGTGACGGGGGAAAAGGAGACAATTCACTCGTGTATCCTTTCCCTCTACATGCATATCTTGATGTATTGTCCAATTACATATTACCAGACAGATGAAAACATAATTTTATGAATGAAAGTGAGATATTTAAATTATATTTGCAAAGAGATAGTGTAACAATTTGAAAATATGTATTGAATTCCAATTTTACATTTATATTTATTTGCTTACGTTATTTCATTGTTTCAGGCAAATACGTACTTGTATTGAGATAAACCTCTGACAACCTCTCTCCCCCGAAGCCGTGTGTGGTTATTTTGAAAGATTTCCCCAGCTCACCGATGCATTTTGCAAACATAGGGCTTCTGCATTCTTATATTCCTTTACAGGACCAAGTATTCAGAATTCAACGCATTCAAGGTGAAGACTAGAGCATTTCTTCCGAAACCGATCTGGAATGTGACCTATGTCAGCCCTTTATGTTTAGTAAATTTTCAATACGATGTCGAGGTTCATGATCATGAGTATTGTTTTAGTCCGCTTTTAGCAATATTCCAGTAATATCACGGCGGAGGACACCGGGCTTCACACGTTTTACCCATGTGGGGAATCGAACCAGGGTCTTCGGCGTGACGAGCCAAGCTTTAATCACAAAGCTACCCCACTGACCCCTCATAATCATGAATAACCTCACATCTCATTCAATTAAATATGGCTGACATCATATCGTAGCCTCCAGAGAGTCAGAACACGCTGGGCACTGACATCGTCACATTATTATAGCGAGTTAGTATGGTTTCACACCGCTGAAGGCAATAATCCTGCAACATCACACACAGAAGTAGGCTCAGGCGTTATACCATGTGAGGATCCCATCATTACTGGGTGTGAGACTACTACAAATACTACGTTCCATCTTCACTCATATAGTCTCACGTGTCCAAGGCAGGGCAGCCAGACCATGGTTCGGGTTTGATGCTTCACCAGACAGGCCATGGCTAGGGTATGATGCTACACCAGGGCAGCCTTTATTCGGGTATAATGCTACACAAGGGCAGCCAGACAATGGTTCGGGCATAACGCTGCACAAGGACAGCCAGTCCCTAGTTCGGGTACGTTGTCACACCAGGACAGCCAGGCATTAGGTGGTGAATGAGGTTACATCAGGGCAGCCAGGCCATAGTTCTTGTATAATGCTACACAAGGGCAGCCTTTCTTCAGGTATAATGCTACACAAGGGCAGCCAGACCATGTTTCGGGTACGATGTAACGCCAGGAAGGCAAGGGTTCGGGTATTATGCTTCACCAGAACAGCCAGGCGAGGGTTCGGGTATTATGCTACACCAGAACAGCCAGGTGGGGTCTCGGGTATGATGCTACACTAGGAAAGCCAGGACATGGTTTGGGTACGATGTCACGCCAGGAAGGCAAGAGTTCGGGTATTATAAGAACAGCCAGGCCATAGGTGGGGTACGATGCTACACTAAATCAGCCAGGCGAGGGTTCGTGTATGATTCTACACCAGGGAAGCCTTTCTTCGGGTATGATTCTACACAAGGGCAGCCAGACAGTGGTTCGGGCATAATGCTACACAAGGACAGTCAGGCCCTAGTTCGGGAACGTTGTCACGCCAGGCCAGCCAGGCCAGCCGCCATGCCATAGGTGGTGAATGATGTAACACCAGGCCATCCAGGCCATGGCTATAGTTCGGGCACGATGCTACACCAAAACAACCAGGCGACGGTTCGGGTATGATTCTACACCAGGGCAGCCCTTCTTCGGGTATGATTGGTTTGGTTTGTTGTTTAACGCCGCACTCAGCAATATGACAGCTATATATAACGGCGGTCTGTAAATAATCGAGTCTGGACCAGACAATCCAGTGATTGATACCATGAACATCGATCCACGCGATTGGTTGGATGGTTGGTTGGTTTGTTGTTTAACGCCGCACTCAGCAATATTCCAGCTATATGACGGCGGTCTGTAAATAATCGAGTCTGGACCAGACAATCCAGTGATATATATCATGAGCCACGCAATTGGGATCGATGACATGCATCAACCAAGTTAGCGAGCCTGACCACCCGATCCCGTTAGTCGCCTTTTACGACAAGCATAGTCACCTTTTACGGCAAGCATGGGTTGCTGAAGACCTATTCTACCCCGGAATCTTCATGGGTATCTTCGGGTAGGATTATACACTAGGGCAGCCAGGGTTCGGGTATTATGCTACACAAGGGCAGCCTTTCATCGGGTATGATGGTACAACAGGGCAGCCAGACCATAGTTCGGGTATGTTTCTACACTAGGGCAGCCAGGACATTGTTCGGTTATAATGCTACACAAGGGCAGCCAGGCCATAGTGCGGGTATGTTTCTAAACCAGGGCAGCCAGGACATTGTTCGGGTATGTTTCTACACAAGGGCAGCCAGGGTTCGGGTATTATGCTACACAAGTGCAGCGAGGCTACAGTTCGGGTAGGATTCTACACCAGGACAGCCAGGCGAAGGTTCGGGTACGTTGTCACACAAGGGCAGCCATGATTCGGGTAAAATGCTGCACAATTGAGGCCAGGGTTCAGGTATGATTCTACACCAGGGCAGCCAGGCCATGGTTCGGGTATAATGCTACACCAGGGCAGCCAGGCCATAGTTCGGGTATGATTTCACACTAGGGCAGCCATGATTCGGGGATGATGCTGCACAAGGCCCGCCAGGCCATGGCTATAATTCGGGTATGATGTTACAGCAGGACAGCCAGGCTGTGGTTCGGGTACGATGATACACCAGAACAGCCAGGCAATGATTTGGGTATGATGCTACACCAGGGCAGCCAGGCCATGGTTCGGGTACGATGTCACACTAGGGCAGCCAGGACATGGTTCCGGTATGATTTTACACAAGGGCAGCCTTTCTTCGGGTGTAATGCTACACAAGGGCAGCCAGGACATGGTTCGGGTATGATGATAGACTAGGGTAGCCAGGCCATATGTGGGGTACGATGCTACACCAAAACAGCCAAGCGAGGGTTCGGGTATGATGCTACAACAGGGCAGCCAGGCCATGCTTCGGGTATGATTCTACACTAGGGCAGCCAGACTATAGTTCGGGTATCATGCTACACAAGAACAGCCAGGCAAGGGGTTGGGTACGATGCTACACCAGGGCAGCCAAGCCATAGTTCGGGTATGATGCTTCATTAGGGCAGCCATGATTCGTTTATAATGCTACACAATTGCAGCCAGGCCACCATGATTCGGGTATGATTCTCCACCAGGGCAGCCTTTCGTCGGTGCTTCACCAGGGCAGCCATGGTTTGGGTATGATGCTACACCAGGGGAGCCAGGGGATGGTTCGGGTACGATGCTACACCAGAAGAGTCAGTGTTTGGGTATGATTCTACACTAGGGCAGCCAGACCATGGTTCAGGTATTATTCTACACTAGGGCTGCCAGGCCATGGCTCGGGTATGATTCTACACTAGGGCTGCCAGGCCATGGTTCGGGTACAATGTCACACCAGGACAGCCAGGCAATCGTTCGGGGATGATCCTATAACAGGGCAGCCATGGTTCGGGCATAATGATACACCAGGACAGCCAGACCAAGGTTCGGGTAGGAATCTACACTAGGGTAGCCTTTCTTTTGGTGTTATGCTACACACGTGCTGCCAGGACATTGTTCGCGTATGATTCTACACAAGGGCAGCCAGAACATGGTTAGGGAATGATGCCACACCATGGCAGCCAGGCCATAGTTCGGGTATGATGTGACACCAGGACAACCATGCCTTTCTTCGAGTATGATGCCACAACAGCAATCAGGCCATGGTTCGGTTATGATTCTTCACCAGGACAACCATTTCTCGAATTACTATACACTAGGGCAGCCAGGCCAAAGTAAAGGAACGATGCTACACCATTGCAACCAGGCCATTGTCCGGGTACGACGCTACGCCAGTTGTATATTTGCACAGATTCGGATTTAACGTTTAAGGTAGGCAATTGATGGTTGACACTGGCAAAAAATTCACGGTTTTGAAGTGGCATCCTGTAATCACGAGGGAGTTCGAAATATCTCTATGTTGACAACATAATATAATAGGCAACATTATTGTCATGTTAAACATCTTTGGAAGACGGAAAAGGAATGGAAACAGTCCCTGCATGTTGGACTGCAGTGTTCTCTTCATCAGGATGTAAATAACAATCGACCTTCACACCAGAGCTCGTCTGAATCAGTAAAAATGAATTGTATAAAGTTTTACGAACAGTAATTGGCACCTTACTATATAGTTTGATGCATATACGCACAATGCATTATGGCTTACCATAAACAGTGAAATAAATGATCTTACATTTCTTAGAGAAATATTCGGCACTGTTTATACTTATCCTAAATTCAAGCGAACTTTCTGGCAAGAAGCCAACATTTTAGTTTGATCAAAGGTGGGTCATTTGTTCAGACCAGCTGATGGGCTGTGACACGAACTTGTACCCATTTCCACAAGAGTCCGAGTTGATGCCCTGGAAATGTCGAAAAATATTTTTCAAAGAAATGCGAATAGCAAAGAGCACTTTCAGCAATTTCCTTGTGTGCATACAACATATTACGTAATGTTTGGGACGCGAAACCTGCCTGTTCTTAACCTATCGCCGGTTCTTCATTAGGTTGGCTCACGTTTAACCGTTTTCTTATATGTGGGTCCACTCCTTCCGTGATATATATGGATCTAGTGATCGACACAGGTGGCCCAAATTTGTAAATCGCTAGGCTTCATTTGGTTGAATAAGTCATTAAGTGGGCTCACATTTGTAATTATTTTGTATGGATATGTAGCAATATATATGGTTCTCAGTTTGATATATTGATGGGAAATGTCTTTATAAAGTATTTAGTGTAACGTTACCTCAACGATAGGTTTTAATAGTTTTAATAACATCATCAGCTGATCACTCTCGTTCCAAAGCAAAGTTTTGCAAAAATACTCAAGAAACGTACTTCAAATTAAATTTGAGAGACAATACCATACATTCCACGTTTTCCAGTATAACACATAAATCTAATCATTAAGGTCGGTGGCGATATAAATCTGAAAATTGTCTATACCTAATCGAACTCGGTCATGATACAAGCCTATGACCTCAAAAACTTTCCGTGAACTTGTTCCATAAAAGGAATAACTCATGAATATTAATGACCCCATGACCTAGTTTTGTACAAGTGGGTTCTGCTGTAGTGTCTACGCATTTGTATATTCTTATCCAATGAAAAGTCACAATACTCATTTTAAATAGACAAAATGGTAGTTCGTAATACAGATTTTTGACGTAGTACATATTCTCTACAACAAGTGCGTTTATTTTCGAATGTGGGCCACCGTCGTACAGCTGGAATATTGCCGAGTGCGGCGTTAAGCGACAAACAAACAAATGTGGGCCCACCTCAAACTTTCGATTAGGCAAGCGGAGTTAGCTCCCTTCTCGAAACACCGCTAATACGGTTTCGCCGGAGGTTTTCACGCAACATGAAAGGAGTCAGGGAATACATCCTCCGCAGCTCCATGTAGGCAACCAAGTATAAATGGCAATGCGCTGTACGTTCTTTCTTTCATAAACACGCGAGAGTCCATTTACAAGTAAGTTGGTTGGTTGTTTAACGCCACACTCAGCAATATTCCGACCCGTGAAAACTCCGGTGTAGAATAGGTCTTCAGCAACCCATGCTTGCCGTAAAAGGTGACTATGCTTGTCGTAAACGGCGACGAACGGGATCGGGTGGTCAGGCTCGCTGACTTGGTTGAGGCATGTCATCGATCCCAATTGCGTGGATCGATGCTCATGATGTATATCACTGGATTGTCTGGTCCAGACTCGATTATTTACAGACCGCCGTCATATAGCTGAGATATTGCGGAGTGCGGCGTTAAACAACAAACCTACCAACCAACTCAGCAATAGTCCAGCTAGATGACGGCGGTCTGTAAATAAACGAGTCTGGACCAGACAATCCAGTGATTGAGGCGACTAACGGGATTGGGTATGTTGGTTTGTTGTTTAACGCCGCACTCAGCAATATTAACCACGAACCAACCAACCCAATCCCATAAGTCGCCTCTTACGATGGAATCGGGTGGTCAGGCTCGCTGATCAGGGGCAGGCAGGCTCATTGGATAAACAAATATGGAACCTAAGTGTTGTCTTTCCTGTCATGCAGCTACAAATCTTCTTGCAAGTAACGTCATTGGATTTCGGGAAAGAGGCGCACACACTCAGCAATATTCCGACCCGTGAAAATTCCGGGGTAGAATCGATAGGTCTTCCGCAACCCATGCTTGTCGTAAAAGGCGATTAACGGGATCGATGCTCATGATATTAATCACTGGATTGTCTGGTCCAGACTCGGTCATTTACAGACCGCCGTCATATAGCTGGAATATTGCTGAGCGCGGCGTAAAACAACAAACCAACCAACCAAACTGTGTGGAATGATGCTCATTATGTCAATCACTGGATTGTCTGTATGGTCCAGACTCGATTATTTACAGACCGCCGTCATCGCCATATAGCTGGAATATTGCTATTGAGGGTGGCATTAAACAACATACAAACAAAACGAACATCGGATTTCGGTCGGTTGATTGGCCGACCAACAGTGATCTCCCTTAACCAAATATGGTGCGCCTTGAGGGCTATACATTCTATCGTTGTCGCAAGTGATCCGTAAATGAGCAATTATACAAGTTACATAATGGTACTGGTGAATAAAAACAACGGCCAAAATCCCAACATTTTCAAATGCACATATGAACATCTCGGGTGTCCTATTCATTCATTCTTCTTTTTCATCGTGACATGGACACCAGAACACAAAGTGCACACGAACTACCCTCACTGGGGAACACACTTTCAAATCTACCAAATGGCGAAAAGAAGGGGCACGACACATAACGGAATTGACGCATGCACATCCTCGGAGTTCCTCGGGTTGGAATTTGTGGCCCTGACTTCGTCGTTTGAATCAGAAGCTTCGATGTCCGGAGGACGCGAGAGTATGTCTGATGTGCTTGACTTGGGGTCAGAAGTATTGTGCCTCATTCCCACCTTTCCCTTTTTGAGTGGAGGGTGGTTTGCCTGATGTTTAATGATTTTCTCCAGAATTAAGTTCTCCGTATTTAGCTTGCCCCCAACGATTGCACCAATTACTTGTCCTCTGCTGAAGAATGCCACACTGTCTTCTTGTAAAACCGAATTTTCTGTACAGTCTTGCTGTCCGTCTCCTACCTCCCTCGTCCGGTACTTGACGATCATTCCTCTTGAAAAACAGTTGAAGGGGCAAAGCTTATACGGGTCAGAGCAGCCAGCATGTCAAAAGGATAAATGCCACATGACTTTAAAGAGACCTGGAGATTCGCTGGAGTTATTGGTTTTGGTTGTTATTTAACGCCGCACTCGGCAATATTCCAACAATATGACGGCGGTCTGTAAAATAATCTGGAAAATACTCGTGTCTGGACCCGACCATCCAGTGATTGACTTCTTAAGCATCGATCCACGCAACTGGGAAACGATGACATGCATCAAACCAAGTCCGCGAGCCTGACCACCTGATCCCGTTAGTCGCCTCTTACGACAAGCATGGGTTGCTGAAGACCCAATCTATCCCGTATCTTCACGGGTCTGGAGTTATGATAATGCGTAGGCTTGCAGGCCAAATGACACACAGAATGTTTGTTTGTTGTTCAACGCCGAAATCAGCTATATTACGGCAGTCTGTAAATAACCGAGTCTGGACCAGACAATCAGGTGATTGTCTTTGCTATCTACAAGTTTCCATGTATGCTTGTCGTAAAAGGTGACTAACGGGATCGGGTGGTCAGGCTCGCTGACTTGGTTGATACATGTCATCGAATCCAATTGAGCGGGACCCGTGAAGATTCCGGGGTAGAATGGGTCTTCAGCAACCCATGCTTGCCGTAAAAGGTGACTGTACTTGTCGTAAGAGGCGACTAACGGGATCGGGTGGTCAGGCTCGCTGACTTGGTTGATGCATGTCATCGATCCTAATTACGTGGATCTTCAGCAACCCATACTTGCCGTAAAAGGCGACTAACGGGATCGGGTGGTCAGGCTCGCTGACTTGGTTAATACATGTCATCGATCCCAATTGCGTGGATCGATGACATGATATTAATCACTGGATTGTCTGGTCCAGACTCGATTTTTTTTTTTTTTTTACAGCCCGCCGTCCTAGAGCTGGAATATTGCTGAGTACGGCGTTACACAGCAATCCAACCAACCAACCAAATCACGTTTCCATGGCGTATCATGTAGACAAGTCTGTGAACAAGGACAGATTGCTGTTTGGATACTGAACTGACATCCTCCCATATGCAGTCCCTCCTGACTTCTGTCTGCATCCCCACCACAGAACGCATTCTCCCTTTGTTGAAAGTGACGACCCTTCCCTTGGTTCAGGTGTAACGTTTTCTTGCCATATCTCATCGGCATCAGCCTGTGAAAACGTTCAATAAAGTGACATAATTGAGAGTAGTAGACATGATGATACTTGATCACTTGAAGAATAAATGTGAATAGTCCATTGTCTTGGGTATCTTCACGTTTCCATGGCGTATCATGTGGACAGTGTGTCAAGTGTTGCTGTTTGGATACTGAACTGACTGTTTCCGGTGGAAGATGTTTGTAGACTCGGGTGTTATGTTATGTCATTTTATTAGAGAGTTTCATCTTTTATTGAATATTGTAATTTTTGGCTAAAATTGGAAATGGGATCACATTGTAATTGACAAAGATCGTTAATGTAAAGAAAATGGTGTCCTATGTAACATGATCATATACTGTCTGTGACACAGTACCAGCAAATGTTATATTGACTGTTGCTTGACGTAAAAGGCGACGAATGGGATCTGGTGGTCAGGCTCGCTGACTTGGTTGATGCATGTCATCGTTCCCAATTGCGTCGATTGATGATCATGATATGTCACTGGATTGACTGGTCAAGACTCGGGGGCACGGGTGGCCCAGTCGTCTAAGGCGTCGCCATTCGCTGTGCAGAGATGCGTCCCGTGGACACGCCAGAAACCTATGATTGTGGGTTCGAATCCTGGTTCGCCCCGATTATGTTTCTAGGTTTGTCAGCACCATACCCATGCTCGTGGGTTTCACCGAGGTGCTAAACGTCTGAGACCTGCATCACTTTGGGCTTTCTCCCACATTAAGCTGACACGCCGCGATATAACTGGAATACTGTTAAAAGCGGCGTTCAACCCAACTCAATCACTCACTTGTCCAGACTCGATTATTTTACAAACCGCCGTCATATATATAGCTGGAATATTGCTGAGTGCGGCGTAAAACAACAAACCAACCAACCAACGCTTGTCACCTTCCATCCCTCTCGGTATAGAGAGCTCCGATGTGAGGAGCTGGCTTGTTTACAGTTATCAACTTCCGGAAACTAAATGATTCCAGTCACTTCTTGATGGAAGTCTTTGGCAATCTGACTGTACCCAATTACTGACGCATGCCATCGTGTCTCAATTGCGTTGATCGATGCTCATGATGTTAATCACTGGAATGTGGCGTTAAATAACAAACAAAATCAGATTAATTACTGACAGCAATTTAATGAGGCGCTCATAAAATGGCAATTGTTCTCTTTATGGGAATAAGCACACTGCAGCTCGTGAAATAGTGTGACCTCAATCAGTGTTAACAGTCCAAACTGTTCATTCCTGTAAATTTTATTGTCTTGCTCTATAATATTTTGTTTGATGTTTAATGCCGCATTCAGCAATATTTCAGCTATATGATCGCGGTTTGTAGATAATCCGAGTCTGGACCAGACTATCCAGTGTTTGACGTCATGAGGAACGATCCACGCAATTGGGATTGATGACATGCATCAATTTTATGACAAGCATAGTTGACTTTTACAGCAAGCATGGTTTGTTGAAGACCTATTCTATCCCGGGTCTTCACGGGTCGCGCGTCAATCTAGCTGACTTGGTTGATGGATGTCATCATATCTATGTTGAGCATCGATCTAATCAACTGTTGAATATGATGACATCAATCAACCAAGTCAGCGAGTCTGACCACCTGATCCCGTTTGTCGCCTTTTACGGCAAGAATGGGTTGCTAAAGACCTATTCTACCCCGGATCTTTAGGGTCACAATCTGAAATAGAAATAGATAAAGAACATAAAAGAATTACAGTAATAGTTTTCTTATTCAGTTAAGTAGCCTTTAATTGTTATCTAAACAACAAACCAGACAGCCAAAAAGAAAGAAAGAATTAAGTATATAACTATGATCGAAAAACACCCGTTTTATACAGTACAAAGATGTTCTGCATTTACAAAGCACAAATGTACGAAACAATGGGGCTGATCCTATACACCGCTCCTCGTCTCTTCATATGCGACGCTGGCTGTTGACGCCTCTGCGTTGCAGGTGATCCTTTTATACTTAAATAATCACAACTTAAATTTCTTAATTGTAATCGAACTAACCATTGCCAAAACAAATATATTCTAAGGCAAAATAACTCCATGATATTTGTACTAATTGCTGGAATGTTTACCTGCCAGGTAAACTCGGATTGACTATTAATATTCTGTTGCCAACAATGTCATATGTTAAGCATGTGCTTCTGCTTGCCAATCTTTATTTCTTCAGTTGTATCCTTGACATGGAAAAAGGTGCATTTCACCCGGTGTTCAATACGAACTGAAATAGAAATATAGATAACAATATTAGTGAATTGCATCAACTTGATAAATAACAGTTATAGTTTTCTTATTCAGTTAAATAGCCTTTAATTGTTATCTAAAACTAACCAGCCAGTCAGCCAACCAACCAATAAAAAAGAAATACCCCCTCCTCTCTCCCTAAAAAAAGCAAGAAATAAATAAAGAAAGTATGAATTAAAATTAAAAATTATGATCGAAAAACACCATTTTTATACAGTGCAAAGTTGTTTACCAAGCACAGATGTAGGAAACATTTGGGTGATCTGTCTGTCCCATACACCGCCACGTGTATCTTCACATGTGGCGCTGACTGTTGACGCCTCTACAGTCCAGGTTCAAGTCATCCCTGTTGATGCAGAGACTTGAAGCATAAATGTGAATAGTCCATTGTCTTCGGTATCTTAACGTTTCAATGGCGCATCATGCAGACAAGTCTGTGGATAAGGACAGTGTGCCAAGTGTTGCTGTTTGGATACTGAACTGACATCTTCCCATATGCAGTCCCTCCTGACTTCTGTCTGCATCCCCACCACAAAACACATTCTCCCTTTGTTGAAAGTGACGACCCTTCCCTTGGCTTCAGGAGTAACGTTTTCTTGCCATCTCTCCATCGGCATCGGCCTGTGAAAACGTTCAATAAAGTGACATAATTGATAGTAGTAGACATAGCCCATATGTATGATGATACTCTTGTGACGATATAGCTGACTTGGTTGATGGATGTCATCATATCCCAGTTGCATCGATCTATGCAACTGTGACATGATGACATCCATCAACCAAGTCAGCGAGTCTGACCACCTGATCCCGTTAGTCGCCTTTTACGTCAAGAATGGGTTGCTGAAGACTTAGTCTACACCGGATCTTTACGGGTCATAAAATGAAATAGAAATATAGATGACAATATTAGTGAATTGCATCAACTTGATAAATAACAGTAATAGTTTTCTTATTCAGTTAAATAGCCTTTAATTGTTATCTAAAACTAACCAGCCAGTCAGCCAACCAACCAATAAAAAAGAAATACCCCCTCCTCTCTCTCTAAAAAAAAGCAAGAAATAAATAAAGAAAGTATGAATTAAAATTAAAAATTATGATCGAAAAACACCATTTTTATACAGTACAAAGTTGTTTACCAAGCACAGATGTAGGAAACATTTGGGTGATCTGTCTGTCCCATACACCGCCACGTGTATCTTCACATGTGGCGCTGACTGTTGACGCCTCTACAGTCCAGGTTCAAGTCATCACTGTTGATGCAGAGACTTGAAGCATAAATGTGAATAGTCCATTGTCTTCGGTATCTTAACGTTTCAATGGCGTATCATGCAGACAAGTCTGTGAACAAGGACAGTGTGCCAAGTGTTGCTGTTTGGATACTGAACTGATATCCTCCCATATGTAGTCCCTCCTGACTTCTGTCTGCATCCCCACCACAAAACGCAATCTCCCTTTGTTGAAAGTGACGACCCTTTCCTTGGCTTCAGGAGTAACGTTTTCTTGCCATCTCTCCATCGGCATCGGCCTGTGAAAACGTTCAATAAAGTGACATAATTGATAGTAGTAGACATATCCCATATGTATGATGATACTCTGTGACGATATAGCTGACTTGGTTGATGGATGTCATCATATCCCAGTTGCATCGATCTATGCAACTGTGACATGATGACATCCATCAACCAAGTCAGCGAGTCTGACCACCTGATCCCGTTAGTCGCCTTTTACGTCAAGAATGGGTTGCTGAAGACTTGGTCTACACCGGATCTTTATGGGTCATAAACTGAAAGAGACATATAGGTAACGAACATAAGTGAATTGCATTAATATGATAAGTAACAGCAATAGTTTTCTTATTCAATTAAGTAGCCTTTAATTGTTATCTAAAACTAACCAGCCAGTCAGCCAACCAACCAATAAAAAAGAAATACCCCCTCCTCTCTCCCTAAAAATGCAAGAAATAAATAAATAAATAAAGTATGAATTAAAATTTAAAATTATGATCGAAAAACACCATTTTTATACAGTGCAAAGTGGTTGACCAAGCACAGATGTAGGAAACATTTGGGTGATCTGTCTGTCCCATACACCGCCACGTGTATCTTCACATGTGGCGCTGACTGTTGACGCCTCTACAGTCCAGGTTCAAGTCATCCCTGTTGATGCAGAGACTTGAAGCATAAATGTGAATAGTCCATTGTCTTCGGTATCTTAACGTTTCAATGGCGCATCATGCAGACAAGTCTGTGGATAAGGACAGTGTGCCAAGTGTTGCTGTTTGGATACTGAACTGACATCTTCCCATATGCAGTCCCTCCTGACTTCTGTCTGCATCCCCACCACAAAACACATTCTCCCTTTGTTGAAAGTGACGACCCTTCCCTTGGCTTCAGGAGTAACGTTTTCTTGCCATCTCTCCATCGGCATCGGCCTGTGAAAACGTTCAATAAAGTGACATAATTGATAGTAGTAGACATAGCCCATATGTATGATGATACTCTTGTGACGATATAGCTGACTTGGTTGATGGATGTCATCATATCCCAGTTGCATCGATCTATGCAACTGTGACATGATGACATCCATCAACCAAGTCAGCGAGTCTGACCACCTGATCCCGTTAGTCGCCTTTTACGTCAAGAATGGGTTGCTGAAGACTTAGTCTACACCGGATCTTTACGGGTCATAAAATGAAATAGAAATATAGATGACAATATTAGTGAATTGCATCAACTTGATAAATAACAGTAATAGTTTTCTTATTCAGTTAAATAGCCTTTAATTGTTATCTAAAACTAACCAGCCAGTCAGCCAACCAACCAATAAAAAAGAAATACCCCCTCCTCTCTCCCTAAAAAAAAGCAAGAAATAAATAAAGAAAGTATGAATTAAAATTAAAAATTATGATCGAAAAACACCATTTTTATACAGTACAAAGTTGTTTACCAAGCACAGATGTAGGAAACATTTGGGTGATCTGTCTGTCCCATACACCGCCACGTGTATCTTCACATGTGGCGCTGACTGTTGACGCCTCTACAGTCCAGGTTCAAGTCATCACTGTTGATGCAGAGACTTGAAGCATAAATGTGAATAGTCCATTGTCTTCGGTATCTTAACGTTTCAATGGCGTATCATGCAGACAAGTCTGTGAACAAGGACAGTGTGCCAAGTGTTGCTGTTTGGATACTGAACTGATATCCTCCCATATGTAGTCCCTCCTGACTTCTGTCTGCATCCCCACCACAAAACGCAATCTCCCTTTGTTGAAAGTGACGACCCTTTCCTTGGCTTCAGGAGTAACGTTTTCTTGCCATCTCTCCATCGGCATCGGCCTGTGAAAACGTTCAATAAAGTGACATAATTGATAGTAGTAGACATATCCCATATGTATGATGATACTCTGTGACGATATAGCTGACTTGGTTGATGGATGTCATCATATCCCAGTTGCATCGATCTATGCAACTGTGACATGATGACATCCATCAACCAAGTCAGCGAGTCTGACCACCTGATCCCGTTAGTCGCCTTTTACGTCAAGAATGGGTTGCTGAAGACTTGGTCTACACCGGATCTTTATGGGTCATAAACTGAAAGAGACATATAGGTAACGAACATAAGTGAATTGCATTAATATGATAAGTAACAGCAATAGTTTTCTTATTCAATTAAGTAGCCTTTAATTGTTATCTAAAACTAACCAGCCAGTCAGCCAACCAACCAATAAAAAAGAAATACCCCCTCCTCTCTCCCTAAAAATGCAAGAAATAAATAAATAAATAAAGTATGAATTAAAATTTAAAATTATGATCGAAAAACACCATTTTTATACAGTGCAAAGTGGTTGACCAAGTACAGATGTACGAAACAATGGGGTGATCTGTCTGTCCCATACACCGCCACGTGTAACTTCACATGTGGCGCTGACTGTTGACGATTCTACAGTCCAGGTTCAAGTCATCACTGTTGATTCAGAGACTTGAAGCCAAAATGTGAATAGTCCATTGTCTTCGGTATCTTAACGTTTCAATGGCGTATCATGCAGACAAGTCTGTGAACAAGGACAGTGTGCCAAGTGTTGCTGTTTGGATACTGAACTGACTGTTTCGGGTAGAAGGTGTTTGTAGACTCGGGTGTTATGTCATTGTATTATAGAGTTTCATCTTTTATTGAATATTGTAATTTTTGGCTAAAATTGGAAATGGGGATCACATTGTAACTGACATAGATCGTTAATGTAAAGAAAATGGTGTCCTATGTAATATGATCATATACTGTCAGTGACACAGTACCAGCAAATGTTATATTTACTGTTAGTCACTGTCGCTTGTCACCTTCCTTCCCTCTCGGCATAGAGAGCACCGATGTGAGGAGCTGGCTTGTTTACAGTTATCAACTTGTACTAAATGATTCCAGTCACTTCTTGATAGAAGTCTCTGGAAATATGTCTGTACCTATGTAAGTGCGAGACGAGGGTGACTCGATGCCTTCTTACTACGACCTGACTTGCGTCTTCGTGCTCAGAATGAAAGTGAATATCGGGAAAACACCAACTTTTCTGCCTGCTTCCAAAACTGCTTCTTGGATTAAAGAATTGAGTACATTACTCGTTCACGATATTCAAATATCTAACAATACTGTGCACCGACGTTATAATAGGATCTATTATTTACTGTTGCTGTCATATATTTTAGCCATTGAATTGCCATTGAGGATTCTAGACCCGATCCTGTGTATTTCAGGCAACTATGCTTGTCGTAAGAGGTCAGGCTTACTGACTTGGTTGATGCATGTCATCGATCCCAATTCCGTGGATCGATGCTTATGATGTCGATCGCTGGATTGTCTGGTCCAGACTAGATTAGGGCCGTCATATAGCTTGAATATTGCTGAGTGCGGCGTTAAACAACAAACCAACCAACCAACCTGTGTATTTCAGTATAGTGTATATTATTCATTGATCTTGTGGGTCAGCTGAATTCACAATTGAGGTCAGTATGTACCGATTTCTGGGTTGACCTTCCCGTTTCAATTTGGGAATCAGCACTTACCAGTAACGTATACATGTAAAAAATGCCCTCGATCACTGTAACAAGCCTACCGGTAAAGATTGCATCCAACCATTTTTCTCGAATTTCTACGGAATGATATCAGTAGAGAGCTTTTGTTCAAAAAGCCAATTCCACTGTCGTCCCATATATTCTTTGTTCCATTCTCAATGACGATTGACAAAAAGAAAATAAAGAATTGTTCCACTGAGCACGACAACATTCAATAAGTAATTCAAACTAAAATTACGCCTTTACTATCAAATAGACAAATGATCACAATGTGACAATACACAAAAACTGTGTACACTAAACTATGGGATAAATGAAACTATTTATGCTATTTATCATGCTTATGGTTACAACATTACTTAATTCCTAACAAAATATTAGCCCTAGCTATACTAAAAACCACATACCATTAGGCCCATTTCCTAATGTCTTTTCTGCGGTCGGGTAGCCCGGTGGTTAGAACGTTTGCTCGTAACGCCGAAGACCCAGGTTCCATTCCCGACAGGGGTACAATGTGTGAAGCCCATTTCTGGTGTCACCCGCCATGATATCGCTGGAATATCGCTAAAAGCGGCGTAAAACCATACTCACTCACTTTTTCATGCATCCCGCTTCTCAGACATGTCTGCCTCTCATTGGACATGGGTTTTACTGGTTCACAAACCAGAGTAGCGTCCCTTTGCGCATGCAAGAAATTTACAGAAGGACTAATAAAATATCCTTTTCTTGATGTGACAACGCTGGCATATGTTGTATCAAGCTGCTCCTACAAATCACCCAGCATGCAACTGCCCCTCCAGACTGAGTTGTGTACAATTAAGTTGGTTGGTTGGTTGGTTTGTTACATATATATTACGGCGGTCTGTAAATAATCGAGTCTGGACCAGACAATCCAGTGATTAATATCATGAGCATCGATCCACGCAATTGGGATCGATGACAAGCATCAACCAAGTCAGCGAGCCTGACCACCCGATCCCGTTAGTCGCCTTTTACGACAAGCATAGTCACCTTTTACGGCAAGCATGGGTTGCTGAAGACCTATTCTACCCCGGTATGTACAATTAAGGAGCATATTAATAAGAATATCTATGATTTATTCCATTTGACCATGACACATAACTCTTAATGTGTTTACTTTTCAAGTTCAAGTCGCATGTTGATTGTCTAGTCGTATTGCTTCCCACGTCACAGAAAACATCGAACTTATTCATCAAAAGAAAAATCTGTAACAATAGTTTCCGAGAATGTGTTTGTTTCGAACCTTTGGAAACGGCCGTACAATATCTCTTGCTGGCGTACCTGGAAAAGAGGTATTTGTCTTTTTTTACACCATTTCGTATAGATTGTGTTCAAATGCAAATTAAATCTCTAGTGATGGATATTCTATACAAATCCCTGGAACTGGGAAATTCTGGCGAAGGGTGAGGTGAATGGGGTTTATCGTCGCGTTCAAGATTATTGCACTGAAACAGCGACGTGCGTGCCTGTGTGTGCTTTCATTCATCCGGACTAAAGCCGATTTTACAGTGCTAGCCGACCAGTCCTTGTTTTTGCCCTTAAATGCCGAGCTCAAGGCAGGGTAACAACAAGTATAATCTTTTAACATCTTTTGGTATGACGCGGCCGGGGATCGAACCCCCGACTTTCCGTTCTCCGGGCGTACGCTCTACCACTAGACCACGGAGGCTGTCTTCAGGAGAAAATCCCTGCTGAGAGGCTATTCAGCGAAATGAAGGCGCCGTAAAAACAATAGTATAACGTCACTGTAGATTTGTAAAAAGGGAACACGAAGAAAGAAGATAGCGAAAACAAAAAGTATCATGAAATATGTCGTGATAATAAGATGTACGAATGGTCAAGTTCATCTTCCCGAGGCAAGAGCGTCCACTGGCCTTTTTATCAAAGTCTTAATCTAGGCTTTGATATAGGCTAGTGGACAAGCTTGCCTCGGAAAGATGGGTCAAGTGATGCACACGTTGCTTACGTTCTGTAGCGTTCATTGTTTCAGATGAGTTTGTTTAACGCAGTATTCCAGCTATATGACGGCGTTCTGTAAACAATCGAGTCTAGATCAGAAAATCCAGTGACTGACATAGCATCAATCTTCGGAAAAGGGAGGGGGCACGGGTGGCCCAGTCGTCTAAGGCGCCGCGATTCGCTGTGCAGAGTTGCGTCCCTTGGGCGGCGTTAAATCCAACTCACTCACTCACCCACTCTTACTGTGTGGAGCTTCGCCTCCGTGGTGTAATGGATAGAGCGTTTGTTAGGAGAGCGAAAGGCCCATGGTTCGATCCTCTAGCCACGTTATACCAGAAGACATTAAAAGTTGGCACTTGGTACCGCGGGCACAAGTTGACCAGTCGTCAGAGGCGCTGCAATTCGCTGTGCAGAGTTGGTCCCTTGGGCACGCCAGAAACCTATGATCGTAGGTTCGAATCCCGGTTCGACCTGATTATGTTTCTAGGTTTGTCAGCACCATAACCGTGCTTGTGGGTTTCACCAAAGTGTTAGAGGTCTGAGACCCGCATCTCTTTCAGCTTTCTTCCCACATTAATCCGACACGCCGTTATATAAGTGGAATACTGTTCAAAGCGGCATTAAACCCAGTTAGCTAACTAACTTGTTGTTACCCTTCCTGGCTCTCGGCATTAAGGGCATAAAACAAGGACGAGTCGCCTCTAGTCAATGGCAACCATGCTATAAACTACGGCATGGTATCTCAGTGGGCTTGCGTTATAATACGGCCAGAGCCAATGTCCCGCGCAAGCACACGCGTTATATAAGTGAAATGATCTTTCACCCCATCCCTCATTGTATAGTATTGGGCAATTATTAAAACTATAAAAAACGTAAAATCCAGAGATTAAACAGTCTCGGACAGAACATTTCATTAAGCGTAAAAGGCAAAATAGCGTGAAAATAATATAAATGGATCGCTGAAAATCGGCGATGACACCAGGCGTCCGCTAAAAGCATAATCATGTTCTGTCCCTTCGGTAGCACCTGCCACTCGCACAATTTGCACAAAAAAGTATGTATTTGTTGCCGGATGCAGCACAGCAGTACTCCTTGCCATGCGACTACGGCATGTAAACAAACCAGACAATTAAGATATGGGACAAAAAACCAGTATCACGATAGCACAAGCAGTGATTTTGTACTTCTGTCTTCCGTGTACAAGTGTAACCCCGTAATCATGAACAGTGGTGTTAGAAGGAGATGGCGGTGGCGTTATCTGTAATACATAACTCAATCGCTCCCGACAGACAGCGCATTGATGTCAAAATGACCTTCACAGTAGGACAAAGTCCGGGTCTTTATCAGATATAACGCTCAGGCGGTTCCGGATGTGACATGGATGTCAAACTTCCTGTCGTTTATCGATAAACTAAACAAACATTGCAAAACAGCGGCATAACAAAATGAGACGTTTAGAATATTTATGAGTTTTTTTAAAGAAGTTAAATTTGTTCAGTAGGAGATACAGCTCTGAATGAGACCCTCTGTTTTTCTTATTGCTTTAAATCTTTCCTTACGCATGTGGAATATTTAAATAAGAAAGAAGTATTCTGATCTTTAATTTATTGTTTTACGCCCAACTAAACAATATTCCAGCCTCGTTGGGGGCGACGGTGGCCCCGTCGTCTAAGGCGCCGTAATTTGCTGTGCAGAGTTGATTGTGGGTTCAGATCCCGGTTCGCCCCGATTATGTTTCTAGGGTTGTCAGCACCATACCCGTGCTCGTGGGTTTTACCAATGTGGTAAACGTCTAAGACCTGCATAATATGCACTTAATATGGCGACTAAGGTATCATCTTTTTCGCATCACAGCTTCAGGATCAAACCATCTAGGGGGCACGGGTGGCCCAGTCGTCTAAGGCGCCGCGATTCGCTGTGCAGAGTTGCGTCCCTTGGGCACGCAAGAAACCTATGATTGTGGGTTCGAATCCTGGTTCGCCCCGATTATATTTCTAGGGGTGTCAGCACCATTCCCGTGCTCTTGGGTTTCACCAAAGTGGTAAACGTCTAAGACTTGCATCACTTCGGGCTTTCCTCTTACATTAAGCTAACACGCCGTGATATAACTGGAATACTGTTAAAAGAGGCGTTTATACAACCTAATCTGGACCAGGAATCCCCTCGGCAGCATCGTGTCCTTAATGTACTTTGTTCACTGTGATGACAGCCGACGCTTTTTTGTTTGTTTGTTGTTGTTTAACGCCGCAATATACCAGCTATACGGTAGCGGTCTGTAAATAATCGAGTCTGGACCAGACAAACCAGTGATTGACATCAGGAGCATCGATCCACGCAATTGGGATACGATGATATACATCAAAGAAATCAGCAAGCCTGACCACCCGATCCCGTTAGTCGCATTGTCGCCTTTCACGGCAAGCATGGGTTGTTGAAGAATTATTCTACCCCAGATCTTCACGGGTGTACAAGGTGAGAATCGCAACATACGTCAATTTTTTTTTATAAAAATCTTATTAACTTTACGAAGATGTAAGCATTCCAACGCGTAAACAAATTATAATTGACGTATGGCGCAATTCTAACCTTCAAGGTAAGAATTGCACCATACGTCAAATATAATTTGTTTACGCGTAGTAGTATTTACATCTTCGTAAAGTTAATAAGAAAAAGACAATACTAGCTTATTAACTTCGTTTCTTTTGTATAACACATAATGTTTTCAATATTACTCCACCTTATGAAGCTTATCAAGACTCCGTGAACGATGTTTCCTGTTTGAATAATGATGACAAATGAATAAACGAGGTTTCTCGGTCTTTCGATATGAAGTGGTTACTGTGGAGTGAGAAAGATAAAGCTCAAATCAATATTTCTCCTCGGCGATAAAACAATTCACTGATAGCTGGTGCATGGTATCACAACTGATCGAATAAATATCCGGCAAAATGTTCTTTGTAGTGTTAGAAGCAAATGACCGTTAACGTGGATGTGCGTATATAAAGTTGTTGTTTGAAAACAATATGTGAATAACCACAACTCTTTTAAACAAATGTAATTGAAAGAATGAAAACATCATAAATTAAGCTTATTATATGAGGGGTGAAATATCTTATTCAGCGCTGTTTGGAGTGAGCGATGATCAAAATCGTTAGGGTACGACGTCACACCAGCTACGTGTCCGTCATGAATACGAGCACATTAACCAAACGAAGACGCAGCCACGATGTCGTACATTGTTATAACAGTTATAGACCCGTGAAGATGAGGGGTGGAATAGGTCTTCAGCAACCCATGCTTGTCTTGAGCGTAGGCGACTAACGGGATCAGTTGGTCAGGCTTGCTGACTTGATTGAAGCATGTCTTCGATCCAAATTGCGTGGATCGATGCTCATGACATCAATCACTGGATTGTCTCGTCCAGACTCGATAATTTACAGACAACCGTCATATAGCTGGCATATTCCTGAGTGCGGCGTAAAACAACATATCGACCAATATAACAGTTATCCCTTTCTGTGCAGCCGTCAAAGAAGTTGTTGGCGCGTGGTCCCATAGGGCACAGCGCGCAGGTCATAATTCATAAAGAAACGTTGGTCGCAGAAATAGTTGGATGGGTGACCGTGTTCAGCAGACTGACTCTTGAGAGATTCAAAGGCATTGGCCCCACTAAAGCACATGTAGCACATGCAATATCTCATGAGGCAAGTGCATTTTGTTCGAAATATGCATCTGTTCCCCCAGCAGTGAATGGGTACCCGGTAGGGTAGGATAAGACGATGTTAACCTTCTAGCGCCTGGCAGCTTGGGTTGTATACTCCCCAGGCAGTCGAGCAAAAAATTCGAGTGTTATTATTATTATTATTCCTCGTTATGACAAATGTCTTTGTATTTCAATCGACGACAATCATGTCATTGATTTTTACGAAGCCTGACGAATTGTCATGAGACTCAGGTCATGCCATGAAGCAGGTATCATGTACCAGCTCCAGGGTGTGTCTCAGTCTTTCGACACGAAGTAACTATAGAAACCGAAAGATAAAGCCTTACTACCTATAATCTGCCCAACGATAAAACTATTCTGTTCGCACATTCCTGCAGAACTAAACAATTTGGGAATTAGATTAGCAAATATCGGATGGTGTTTACCTGCACCTTAAAAAACTCGAGCCTTTTCATTTTGCCCAATAGTCATTCGCTTTCGTCATTATTATTTCGACTACCACTGCCACTTACGTTCATGTTCAGCAACCCATGCTTGCTGTAAAAGGCGACTGTGCTTGTCGTAAGGGGCGACTAACGGGATCGGGTGGTCAGGCTCGCTGACTTGGTTGATGCATGTCATCAATCCCAATTGTGTGGATCTATGTTCATGATATTAATCACTGGATTGTCTGGTCCAGACTCGATTATTTACAGACCGCCGTCATATAGCTGGAGTATTGCTGAGTGCGGCGTAAAACAACAAACCAACCAACCAACCAACCATTTCCCAGAAGTAAGCAATGGGGACAAGGACTGGCCGCATTGCTGCAATCGCATTCTAAGGATGTTTTACTGCTGAAGTTGTCGACCCACACACCTTGCAAACGGGACAACAAAGGGTGTCAGTATGTTGTCCCGAGGGTACTGTCCAATGACCCTTCCTTGCACAATATTGAGTGGAGTTCGCTCAGTCACAGTGATGCCATCCCACACCATAATCGACCCACCGCCAAATATGTCAGGAGGTTTCTAACTCATCTCAAAAGTTGACACCTGACCAGCGACGAGTACCCCTGTTACTATTTGTTTGACATCAACTTTAAACGGTTTAGAATAAGTTTAGCACAATTTAGATGGAGCTCTCACATACTTAGGAACGAAGTAGGCAAGCATAGAAACATAGCCAGAGAATTGAGAATATGTGAGCAATGTGATTTAGATGTGTTTGAAGATGAGTTTCGTTTTCTGTTAGTTTGTCCAAAATACGACCACCTAAAAGAAAATATATTGATCTGCCATGTTATGTACATCCCACTCTACACAAATTTACAAGGATCATGTCTACAACTGATAAAGATTCTCTAAAAAATCTATCAATGTTCATTTATCATGCTATGTTAATAAGGATATCATGACCTGTAACCACTCCCGAAAACAGAATTGCACTATGGGCCTGAGGCCTTTCAGTATGGAATTCAACTTATCATATCCTATTCTACCCCTGTTACGACGGTGTACACGCAACTGACAATAGGACATTATTGGCTATATGACGATCTGTAAGGGGCGTCACAACAGGTGGCCGTCGAGCATGGCGATGAGCTGCATGAAGACGATTTCTGTTCGTCTGACTCGTAACTACTCCGGTACCCTGATGAAAGTTTGAAGCAATATGATTCGACGTAGAGGCAAGACGCGTTGCCGACGCAGCGTCGCTAGTATATACACGAACAATGAATGGAATCAAGTTAATCACAACTATGTGATGAGCGGAATAAGATTGACAGAAGTAATGGTCAACACAGATTATTCGACCTTCCTTGAAATTGTGTGGCTTTACTGCGTGTGGCACGTGCCAACTATAGGGTGTTTTGCAGTGAGTGAGTTGGGTTTAACGCCGCTTTAACATTATTCCAGTTATATCAAGGCGTGTCAGCTTAATGTGGGAGGAAAGTCCGAATTGATGCAGGTCTAAGACGTTTACCACTTCGGTGAAACCCACGAGCACGGGTATGGTGCTGACAAACATAATCGGGGTGAACCCACAGTCATAGGTTTCTAGCGTGCCCAAGGGACGCAACTCTGCACAACGAATCGCGGGGCCTTAGACGACTGGGCCCCCCGTGCCCCCTGTTTTACAGACATAACGTTCATGCATCGGATGTTTGTCTTTGTCTTAACATCTATATTTCACGGTCCCCTACGTTTTATAAGAGTATATATGGATAGTCTCTTGTCATTGATTCATTGCATTTGTGCTCTCAATTCTATTCGTTGTTTCATCGTATGGATAAATTCAAGTTAACGTGTTTTGTTTTGATTAGATACAAGAGTACTCTGACAGTACTATATATACTCTTCAAAAAAAGAAACTTGACAGATGTAAAACCACTTTTTGCCAAATATCTAAAATAATTACATTAAATGAGAACCAAATAAGTCAAACAGAGAGATGATGTGTCTATAATTCGCGAAAACACATGCAAAGCACATAAAGGTAGCGTTTGGGGATCAATTTTACAGCTTCATCCAAACGCAACCGCCTGTAATAAACGTGCAGCACAGGATCCTGCATTTAGGCATGCAGGCCCCCCTGCTGAATGGGTATAAAAATCCAAATCAACGGCTGCTCATACAGTCCTTATAACGGCAGTAGAGGCGGTGACAGAATGCCAAGACTGAATGCAGCTCAACGGAACAACGCCATTGGGAGATTACAAGCTGGAGCAACTCAGCAAGAAGTGGCCAGGCACTTTGGCGTGTCCAGACAGACAGTCTCCGCACTGTGGACCCGATACAACAACACCGACAGAGTTGACGACAGACCAAGGTCAGGAAGACCAAGGGTGACAACCCAAGCACAAGATCGATACATCCGGCTGCGACACCTCCGAGACCGCACTACCACAGCCACGTCTACAACCACACAGATCCCTGGGGTACGCAGAATATCAGATCAAACGGTACGCAACAAACTGAGGGAGGCTGGACTTTTTGCACGAAGACCTGTTCGACGTCATGTATTGACCCCACGTCTTCTGCTTTGGTGCCAACAGAGGGTTAGATGGCCCGGGCACGTGCAAGAAATGTACTGTTTACTGACGGGTCCCGTTTCCTACTCACACGTGCTGATGGGCGCGCACGTTGTCTACAGACGTCGGGGTGAACGTTACGCCCCCAACTGTGTGCAGCAGGTTGTCCCATTTGGCAGCGGGAGTGTCATGGTATGGGCCGGAATTCATCACGGTGGAAGGACGCCTCTCGTGCATGTGGCAGGTGCATTGACAGGTGTGCGTTACAGAGACTTGATCCTACAGCCTTACGTTCTTCCTCACGTCAACGTTCATGGCGGACAGTTCCAGCAGGACAACGCTCGATCGCATATTGCACGTGTTTGTAAGGACTTCTTACAGCAGAACAACATCCAGACATTACCTTGGCCAGCCCGGACACCAGATTTGTCCCCGATTGAGCATCTGTGGGACGAGTTGGATCGACGCGTTCGCAGAAGGAATCCACCGCCCTAAACACTTCCGGCGCTTCTTGATGCACTTCAGCATGAATGGCAGCACATCCAACAGCGTGTTATTGACAACTTGATTGCATCTATGGGTCGTCAGTGTCAAGCGGTGATTGATGCACGTGGTTGGCACAACCGATACTGACATTTTCTGTACCCCTGTGACATTAACTGTATCGTGTACGTGTGTCTGTCTAGGTGACAATGTTTTGAACATTGTGTACATTGATGTTCAAACAGTGTTTCAATTATGGTTTCTGTGTCCTATTTTGAAACAATCGCATTATATTACAGTTTGAAAGTCAGTGTCAAGTTTCTTTTTTTGAAGTGTATCTATAAAACATTGTCACATCTCCCAATACAATAGTAAGCCAAACAAGTTCTAATCCAGCCTTTTAGTATCATATGCGGTTAAAATTGTGCAAGACACTGGAGACAGGTCACAGTGTTGTAATAACATTTGTATAAGGAAGCAATCGCTATTGGCACAGTTCATACCTGTGTTGCCGACAACAGAGAACGCCATGGCAACATATGCTATAAAGCCCCACGTCACACAGGTAGGGAGGGTGTGTTGCAGTGAGGTCAGACCAGATAACGCCGAGGAGTGGGCAGGATGTGGACGTTGCCGACTTTTCCGCTGCTTTCATGTGAGTCATCAACTATATATTTCGATATATTTTAATTTACATTGTTCCCTTACTTATTATATTTAGCAGTTATTCCCAATTTTAATACTGTTAGTCGCATGTGTTTATTTTTCGTTCTATTTAGATATCATTTAGTATTTAGTATATTAAATTCGAAGATGTCGTTTAAATTACTAATTGTTTCCAAGTACCATGATAAAATATATACCGCATAAATAATGTATTTCCAACAAGATACAAATTATATTTGTTAATCTCAACGTCTCGAGTTCACATAAATCATGAATGAGGTATGTATAAACTTTGTTTCCGAGAGTAAAGAACTCGACCAAAATATGCACATTTATTATTCGTAGTTCGAGACAAGCGTACAGCCAGTATGAAACCATGGTAGTTATTTTGAGAAGACCTTACGCTCTATCTTTCCCTCGGGAATTAATATAACGTCATAGATCTGTGACATTAATTCCCTCAGGGAAAGATTACCCTTTATATTCCGAGTTTCGAGTTGATTATTCTCTTTCTTACCCACAATCAAATATAGTGCAAACATTTCTGAATCTCATCCCTAACCACCTTCAAAATTTCCAGCGGCTGTAACCCAACCCGAAAGCAAAGTATCCCTACGCAATCATAAAAAAGCCAAATTCAAATTTAGTATAGTTGCATCAGTTCAATACATGAACTTTAACAAGTGAAAATTTTAGAAGCCAACATCGGCGAGTTGGAGAATGTTAGCTGAAGCTGGCCACACGTTTTGGCGTAACGTTACATCGGTTCAGTGCCAAGTTTTCACGGATTCGAACACTGAGCAACACCATACATGCATACCAGTGTGAGATGTATGGACGGATCTGGAATATTTATGATCAAGTTGTGCTTAGTTATCCGGAATCAGAATCCAGAATCATACGACGTTGCTTTGCATATTTTGAACCTTGATGGAACTGGTGTTGTTGATGTGAATGTGGAAAATACGCCCGTGTATAGGGACAGCAAGCAACGCCCGTATCACAGTTGATGATGTCTCCTTGTCGTAACAACATCATGACCGTGCGAGTTGTTTGTTGTTTAACGCCGCAGTCAGCAATATTCCAGCTATATGACGGCGGTCTGTAAATAATCAAGTCTGGAACAGACAATCCAGTGATTGATATCATGAGCATCAATCCACGCATTTGGGATCGATGACATGCATCAACCAAGTCAGCGAGCCTGACCACCCGATCCCGTTAGTCGCCTTTTACGACAAGCATAGTCACCTTTTACGGCAAGCATGGGTTGCTGAAGACCTATTCTACCCCGGAGTCTTCACGGGCCTGAGCGTGCGAGGATGTGGAGGAAGTGACAGACATGTTAGCTGACATATATTTGTGGTTGACGGTATGATTGGTTTGACTAAAACATTTTATTCACAAAAAGTGAATGGGATAAGGTACTCCAACTTGGGACACCTTCTCCCAGATATTTACACAATTGATTTATAACTTGTACTATACACTATAGGAAAGATAAGTGAACAGTGAGAACAATACAGTTTACATAAATATCTTTGTATTACGGATATAAGTCATTACATATTTGAATAATTTAATTTTATCTTGTTCTGGTAAATCCCCATTTCCATTGAATATCAAATTGAGATCAGTTGGTGCATTTGCGGCTGTACTGCTTATTTTTCGAAGTAAAGTGTCAAGTTGAAAAAAAAGAATTATAATATTATGTATATTCACACTTTCTACCACATAAACATTTTGCTGTGTCTTTAATTCCCAGTCGACATAAATCATAGCTAGGCCAATACCCAAAATTGAATAACATACAATAAAATAAGATATGACAAGTTTACTATTGTAATAAGAAAGCACAGGGTGGTCCTTAACTTGTTTTTAGCAGTATAGTAACATCACCCAGTTCATTTGTTTGAAGATCCGGGGTAGAATAGGTCTTCAGCAACCCATTCTTGCCGTAAATGGCGAATATGTTTGTCGCAAGAAGAAGCGACTAAAGGGATCGGGTGGTCAGGCTCGCTGACTTTGTTGAAGCATGTTATCAATCCAAATTGCGTGGATCGATGCTCATGATATCAATCACTGGATTGTATGGTCCAGACTCGATTATTAACAGACCGCCGCCATATAGCTGGAATATTGCTGAGTGCGGCGTTAAACAACAAAAATAAATCATCTTATGCTTTCGGCTATGGTTTTGTCTCTTTAATTTACAGGCATCTTGACAGCTACGTTTATCAGGTTTGCGGCTGCTACTTGTGCTACCTGTCCATACAATGCGACAGTTGATGCCGATTGCTCGTAAGTACACTACGTCCTCCCTTTTCCCTTTTCGTTAATTGTAGAAGCCTATCTTAAGAAAATATATACTGTTATTTGCTGTTTATTGATTGTGGATATTAATTGAATACGGGCCGGTCATCTGTCGTTTGCCATTCTTGCAAAACACATGTTGCAAGAAAACATATCGTTTTCATACAGTCCAATGAATGGTGTTGCAATATACATGCCACAAACAAAACGTACATGACTGTATGAGGACGAAAACATGGTAAGAAGGATGGACTATTTAATGACATGAAACTTGTGTTGACTTCAAGAAAAACCTTTGGAGCACTGTCCGAAAACAGCGGTATAATGTTATTCAACTGGTCTCGATTTCTAGTACATCGTTGTAATTGTAAATATTTGCATCTCACATGTACGTTAAAATACAATATATCTATATACGACTGTGTATGTATCTTGTTAACTGCAGAGACCTGAAAACCTACCTGGGGTGCCTTGAGACTGCCTCGGGAACAGGAGCTTCGTGTAACCTGTCAGCAGCTGATGCCTTGGAGATCAAAAACGCTAATTGCAGTAAGCAGCAGTTATGACACGGAACTTTCAGATTACTGCATTCGAGTACAATCAACATCATACCATCCCACTCCGCCCCAATGTGGGAATTTGGTCACTTTGCTTAATGCGCGTATTGTACGGCCTAAGGCATGGGACGTTTCGTATAATATGAATCACTGGCGTTTGTCTGGTCTTGACACTGTTAAGTACATGCCACCATCATTACCAGAACAGTGCAGCATTAAAACACAAACAAACATTGTTTCAGCCGCTGTATTGCCCCAGGCATGCAGTTGCCAAAAGGACTTATGGGGGACAAACGGGACTGATCACGAGAAATGCAGGTAAAGGTTTGTTATACTTTGGTGTAATGCAGCTTACACATACAGGTTATTAATTTCTAAATAATAGCGACTGCACCCTTCCATATTAATAACAAATCTCTGCCACCAACAGAGTCGATTGTTCAATTCGGATTATATCAAGAGCATGTGTTTATGGAAAACTTTCAAATAGTGATGATACCAGTTGTTACAAGTTCAAGTAAACACATCTATGAATGAGTTATTGATTGATTTATTTAGTGAGTGAGTGAGTGAGTGAGTTTGGTTTTACGCCGCTTTTAGCAATATTCCAGCAATATCACGACGGGGGACACCAGAAATGGGCTTCACACATTGTACCCATGTCGGGAATCGAACCCGGGTCTTCGGCGTGACGAGCGAACGCTTTAACCACTAGGCTACCCGACCGCCCCTATTGATTTATTTATGAATGATGTCAACCTAATTAGTTTTTGCATTATTGCTCTCAGTCGTTAGTTTATTATGTAATCAATAACTTAAAAAACATATTTTACAAATTGACTGAAGATCTGACGACAAATCCATGACCGCCCAGTCTAAGTGAAGAATACTCGGCTCCTTGAGCCAATCAGATGTCAGCTTTCAAAAACGTTCAGTTAATGTTTTTCCCACCTAGTTTCGCGAATGTCGATTTTTACACAAGGAAACCGACACAGATCAGACATATTTCTTCGATAGTGCTTCGTTTTGTTTTCAAATGCCATGGTGCTCTGAAACGACAGGATCATTAAAATATATAATGATGCAGCGTTTATAATTCTTAACCGGAACAGGACAATAAAGTTAATTTCAGGGATACAAAAATCAGACATGCTGGTAAGAATGCTTCCTGAATTGAGAAGCATCGCAGCTGAGTGTCCTATTTGAAAGTTCTCCTGACGTGACCTTCTATGGTCGTGTCCTCGGTACAATAAATTGTATTGCAGTAAAGGATCGGATTTTAAGGAAATTGATATTTTATTATTCTTTCTCATGTTCTTAAGAACCATTTGTTAATGTATTACATGACTAGTAAAGTTCTCCAATCATCCTATTTTATTTGCTTGCAAGAGTCCAATACAATTTCAGAATTTAGATCAATTGTAATTGTGTAAGGGCACTAACGAACTACACTGCATGTCTGAGCGTCAACTACAGACTCCGATTTGCGGTGATCCCTACATATAATGTTCACCGCCATTTTGCCCTTTACACCGACAGTTTTGGCAGATAATCGAGACTGGTTATATTTATTCTTTAGCTTTGACGTTTTAGTTTTACATGTCTAGTATCAGGCTCCAATTATCATATATTAGTTACAGTCAAATATAATTTCAATGAAACATTTGTTTCAGTTCACTGACGACCTACATTGCATGTCTCCACGTTACCGTTAACGACACATGTACGCCTGGGTTCAACATTTCAACTCTTGTTGCCAATGCTGACTCGAGATATGCAGCTTGCAGTAAGTACCATAGAGTTGTATTCCTATGTACGTGTGAATAAGCGTAGCTCTTACCCTATTAGTCTCACACTTAACACAAGTAAATGGTGATGTTTGTTCGGACACAAAGCAACGGCAGCTCTACAAACGTGATAGCACATTTCTATTACTGGAACGGGAGTGGTGAATATAGAATATCCAGAAAGAGATGATTAACCTTTATTTGACATTCCAGGTGACCCATGCAAAGGTAACTAGAGCCTTGGGACGTTTTGTTTTAAAGACATATTATTTGCCATGTTATTTATTCAAACCGGAAATATCGTTAGAAATCCCGAATTGCGTGTCATTCTTATGAATGGAAACGACGGTCATTTCGAAAGCTGGTCAGAAAATGTGTGAGCATGTTCACCCATTGAAATTATTCTGTGACCTCTACAATGTCTGAGTCCGCATGGAATGAGACAAATTGAGATGTGGATCAAACTGATTAGAATTTTTGGATGCAGAATCAAAAACCTCGCCAGCTAAAGTGTTGAGATCGCTTGAAGGGTCTCATGCGAGATCATCTGACGGAATGTGTTAAGTAAGTGTACGGAAAGAATCATTATATTTCTGACTATTTCATACCAGGTCCATGTGCCACCTTCGACTGTCATGACAAGGGGAAATGCATGGCTGACAAAAAGGACAAAACAAAGGGAGCGTGTGTCTGTGACAACGGGTTTACGGGAGACCATTGTGAAAATGGTAAGCAGTATAGATCCTTGTTCATTTTTACTAATGTTATGAAAGCACTGTGTTTATATACTCTATTTTATAACATATAAAGTTACCATTAGATTGAGCATGTGTTTAAGAGATTTCTTTAACGGCTACAGACCCGTGAAAATCCGGGGTAGAATAGGTCTTCAGCAACCCATACATGCTGTAAAAGGCGACTTTGCTTGTCGTAAGAGGCGACTAACGGGATCGGTCACGTGGTTAGGCTCGCTGACTTGGTTGATGCATGTCATCGATCCCAATTCCGTGGATCGATGCTCATGATATTAATCACTGGTTTGTCTTGTCCAAACTCGATTATTTACAGAACGCCGTTATATAGTTGGAATATTTCTGAGTGCGGCGTTAAACAACAAACCAACCAATTTAACGGCTACAGGAAAAGTATTGTATCTATACAAGCAACAATTGATTCGATCTTACTATACTATGAGTGTGTATAATTGTAACGTTGCAATTATCACTTGCGTCCTGATCGAGGGTGTTGAACGAAAGGCCTAAATAAGGCAATGTCCGTGACTTTAGTCAAAGCATGGTCCCCGATTCACAACTGACTTTCAGGTGTGTATATATTTGTTTCATGCATTTATAACAGGTGCGCCAAAGGAAATCTCTCTGTTGTCACTCCTGGCTACTCTCCTGGCTGCCAACATATTCAGGATGACCCTGACATGAAGTGAACTAATAGAGTTGAACGTTTCTTGGCTACTTGCAAACTTCTGAAATTACAATTACAGACATGCTATCTGTGTATCTATATATTGCCGGTTTTTGAATGTGACATGTCTATACACAATTTTTAAAAGTCGACTTGTGAATGAATTTCTAACATACCAGTACAGCGCTGTTGATGATCTGACTTAAACAGTACAAATGTGATGTATTGTCCTGAAGGGTATACTGAAATATTGTAGTGATGAATGAAGCTGATGACGTGGCCTTTGTGTAGGTCACTGAATAAAGTGGATGTTATCTACCCTTTTGAACAATGGTGAGTTACATGACGAATTATTAATGACTGTATCACTCGTTTCGTTAATAAACACCCCTTTGCTGAACAAAACAAGTTGTTATCTATTTGGTGATGAAATAATGTATTCCATAGAGATAAATGACTGTATTATTCGCCAATGTGATGATGCAGGCAACTTAGGAGTCATTTTGATACTACAATGAGCATGGAGAAACACATCCATAACATCTGCAAAACTTATTATTATCATGCAGCAAACATTAGCCACATTAGAAAGTGTACTATATATTTCGAAATTGAAAGTGAGTGATATTTTCATTGCAGTGAACATAACAATTGATATTTCTCTGCAGTGAACATAACACTTTCACGGAACTATTGCAAGAGTGACCTCCCCTCAAATTGTCTCCCTTTATCGTAAGTGTCTGGCATGTTCACAAACTCTTGATATCTTTTTAACGTTCCACATTGATAAGGCAAAATAATGACAGATGCCATTGACAGAGTTGATATCACTCCGTGGCGTTTGTTGTTCTCTTGAAAATGTTCCGTTATAAACTGCAAATGTCCCACATACCTCGTCAATCGAGACCTTTCGTTTGCAAAGCGCCATTTTTGCGATTTGAACAGCGTGTATTATTTTGCTTCTAACAGCGGTCTCGAAGTTTTCGAGAATATTTTTTGTTAAAGTTAATTACTTTGTATATATTCATATCTATATGTATGATACAGAATTTTCGCGGCACTGAATGCCTTTTGTTACTATTGTTTATATTCTATTTTTTGGCAAACAGAAAACTACTTTTTAAGTCGCAAATACAAGGGGTGGTGACCCGGCCCTGTGTGTTAGGTAGGGAGAATTTACGTTTCAAGGTTTTAGATTTATAATGAAATAATTTAATTTCCCGATAGACCACGACACAAAATATCCTCTATATATCCTCTATACATCCAAAATATAGTTAAAAGAAGGCCTAGAAGGTCCAATATTTTTCTGCAGCAACAGTAATCACACGTACCAGAATGTATGGCGAACTCATGTTCTGAAGGAATTGCACTGGCTTCCAGGCCGTCAACGAATCCACGACAAAATACTTCTTTCAATTTTCAGGCTCCATAACTGACTAATGGCCCCTGTCATTGTGCCCCGTTTGCGGGGATTATTTCCCATACATTCAGTTATTGGTTGCCTGGTCCAGACTCGAATATTCATGCACTCCCTTTTTGATGTGGCAATTCACTATATATTAATATTTATTCTTGTAATCATAATTTCTTTGAACATTATTCGCGGGAAAACCATTATATAAATGATGAAATCCTTACATTAATCATCATGAGAAATTTCTTCTTAAAGCAGAGTCGAGTATATTTTTCCGACGGTATCATGTTCTTGACTTACTCTCTAATAGTGATGATAACAGCTAGGTATCTAGGCTCACCTGTGGCACCGCCGTTCAGAACAAAACAATATTAAAAGTAAGTATATCACCTGAATTATTTCATACCATGGAAGATGGAAGGTTTGGATTGCCTTCTTTGCATTTTTTTAGCACAGTTTCCATTGTAGCAGTAAAGCTACAATAACAATACAATCTCTGGTCTGGTGGTGACGTGAATGTGGATCAATCTGCTTGCTGATCAAGAACCAATATTCGGCTGGTGTTCCCGCAAGACCTGGATCACCAGGGTGGTTCAGTTTGACATTGTGTCCTCGCGGCGGGGATCGATGCCAACAATTACCACTTGCGTGTGTACCCATGTTCAAGGCCCGATTGAGCTGTTATGGTTTTTGAATTCAATTTAAAGTTTACCCCTGAACACCCAGTTGTCTCTGACACTGTTTGATATGACAACATTTTTGGGGTTAAGTGGTCAGGACCATAGCCGTGCTCCTCGTGAAGCGTCATAAGGTGAGATGATAATGGGGTTTAACGTCGCGTCCAAGTTTATTGCACTTATATAGCGACGTGCAGGCACCTGTGTTTGTGTGTGTGGCTGTTTGTACTACGTAGTCCTGACTGATGTCGAGATTTATAGTGCTAGCACACTGAGATACCATGCCGCAGATTAACATGAATACCCCATTAAGACACAGTATACTGACTCCGAGCCGACCAGTACTTGTTTTAGCCCCTTAATGCCGAGCGCCGGACAGGGTAACAACAAGTACCATGTTTTATCCTCTTTTGGTATGACGCGACCGGAGATCGAATCTCGTACCTTCCGCTCTCAGGGTAGACGCTCTACCATTAGACCTGAAGCTTCATAAAAGTGGTAAATGTTTCTCCCACATTATACTGACACATGCTGGAACTTAAATATGGACCAATGCTGCTTCAAACGTCGATTCAACAACTCATACTTGCTTAATCAGACCAGTTTGTGCATATACATCATAATTATATTAGAAAGCTATCCCAAAGAGAAACGTTTCACTGCAACATAGTGTCGCCTGCATTGGTGCCCGTGGAAGATTCTAGGGTAGTCGTTATTTGTATGCTTAACGTGTAGACTGACGTATTACTGAATAGATATTTTATCCTGTCATCATCCACTATATTCTGATTGCTTTTTTTAAGTAGTGTGGAATAATAAGTTTGTGACCGCATAAACGTCGAATATATAGCACTACCACACTGATGATTGCCAAATTACTCGATGAATTTAAACTAATGGGTCGCTGATATCCAAGTATAAATAAATGTGAACGTCACATTAATTCAGCAGTTAATGTAATTACGGCGACGTTTTTTGTTTTGATATTTCTCATCTCAAAATACATCAAGCGCCCCTTTGCTAAAAATACATAGATAAGAGTCACTAAAAGTCTTCTGTCTCTGTTTAATCTGGTGACTACGTGAATAGCACAGTTTATATAGCTTACACTTACACCTGCGTACAGTTTGCCTCATAATTAACTGTGTTATCGCCGCCCTGTTCGGTTCTATTACTAACGCTTCTGTTCACTGGTTCTCAATGTACGTAAAAGGAAATATGCCCTATTCGTGTTTATGCAATTGTCAATAATGGTTTCATCTCACTCATGTCAATATTGATACCATTACACTGATTGCATGAAGTCATTGCAAAATAACCTAGTCTCTTCTCCAGCTGAAGCTGAAATTTTAAAAAAAAACTAATTATTTAAGTTGTCTTCAAATAAAGGGAAGTTGATTTCCGGCATGGCATGATAACTGATTTTCTGTGATCCATTCACATACTTTTCAGTAGGAGAAGGTTTGAGTTTTAGCAAATGTAAGGACGGTAGGTGGAAGGTCACGAGCCAGCAGGTAATTGAGTGAGTGAGTTAAAATTTGAAGTCACATTGGCATTATTTCAGCCATATCGTGACTATCATGGGTTAAACGTAATAAAAACATTGAGACTTATATAAAAAAAGCCTGCTGAAGGACAGTAAAATAACTAGACGTATCACAGAAAAGGATTTAAAACTAGTATTGAATCATAAAATAGATAGCACTGTACATAACAATACATTATTAAAACGGGCTATAGATCGCCAGCAATTGGAGGTAGATCAGCATTCTAGGGACCATGGGGACTTACAGTTCTTTTGCTTCCTCCGTGGACCCCAGCAGGATTTACACCATCCCTTCAGGTGCTTGCGACTATGGAATAAGTTAGCCTAACATATTAAATTGACACATATTCTACGATTATAAACGTGGTAGTTCTAAATTTACTTTGAAAGATGTGGAACTTGCGTATCCTCTCAGGGGGACATCTTTGGAGACCCGTGAAGATTCCGGGGTAGAATAGGTCTTCAGCAACCCATGCTTGCCGTAAAAGGTGACTATGCTTGTCGTAAAAGGTGGCTAACGGGATCGGGTGGTCAGGCTCGCTGACTTGGTTGATGCATGTCATCGATCCCAATTGCGTGGATCGATGCTCATGATATTAATCACTGGATTGTCTGGTCCAGACTCGATTATTTACAGACCGCCGTCATATAGCTGAAATACTGCTGAGTGCGGCGCTAAACAACAAACAAACAAAACTCAGGGGGACAATAATTTTACAGTACCTTAACCCCCTTCGAGGATACAGCCACTAACGATCGCCGTTAATTTAATCTACCAAATTTAAACCATTGTTTTTATACAAAACATATTATTAATCAAAATTTTGCAAACAATTCAATATTCTTTAAAAAAATTACACGAGAAGTAATACTAGTAAAAAGATCCTTAATAGATGATGATTTGAAATAATGATCCTTTGTGATGAAAAAATCAATACAGTCAAGCAGGACATGCCTGACTGTGATTTTTTCATCACAAGGGATACAAAACGGTGGATCCCCACCTTTTAATAAATACTCATGTGTATATCTGCTGTGGCCAATACGACATCGTTGCACAATGACCTCTTCAGAATTGGACTGACAACCATGTAGGTGAAACCGATATTTGGTTTAATTTCACGTAATTTATTGATACCTCCTTGGGTGTCCCACTTCTTTTGCATGAGATCTCGGATGTAAGATCTAATCACGAGGTTATAATCAGTGTATGGGACAAGAAGCGATGTAACAGATTTGGCCAGCAGGTGAAGGGACGGCGGGAGGAATGTCATTTGTGAGAAGGTGTACATGTGAGTGAGTGAGTTAAAATTTAACGTCACATCGACATTATATCAGCAGATGTAAGAGTGATAGCAGGAAGGTCACGTGACAGCAGATGTAAGGACAGTGGGAGGAAGGTCACTGGTCAGCAGGTGTAAGGACAGTGGGAGAAAGGTCACGTGTCAGAGGATGTAAGGACGGTGGGAGGAAGGTCACGTGTCAGCAGGTGTAAGGACAGTGGGAGAAAGGTCAAGTGTCAGCAGATGTAAGGACAGTGGGAGGAAGGTCACGTGTCAGCAGGTGTAAGGACAGTGGGAGGAAGGTCACGTGTCAGCAGATGTAAGGACGGTGGGAGGAAGGTCACGTGTCAGCAGATGTAAGGACGGTGGGAGGAAGGTCAAGTGACAGCAGATGTAAGGACGGTGGGAGGAAGGTCAAGTGACAGCAGATGTAAGGTCGGTGGTAGGAAGGTCACGTGTCAGCAGATGTAAGGACGGTGGGAGAAAGGTCACGTGTCAGCAGATGTAAGGACGGTGGGAGAAAGGTCACGTGTCAGCAGATGTAAGGACGGTGGGAGGAAGGTCACGTGTCAGCAGGTGTAAGGACAGTGGGAGGAAGGTCACGTGTCAGCAGATGTAAGGACGGTGGGAGGAAGGTCACGTGTCAGCAGATGTAAGGACGGTGGGAGGAAGGTCAAGTGACAGCAGATGTAAGGACGGTGGGAGGAAGGTCAAGTGACAGCAGATGTAAGGTCGGTGGGAGGAAGGTCACGTGTCAGCAGATGTAAGGACGGTGGGAGAAAGGTCACGTGTCAGCAGATGTAAGGACGGTGGGAGAAAGGTCACGTGTCAGCAGATGTAAGGACGGTGGGAGGAAGGTCACGTGTCAGCAGGTGTAAGGACAGTGGGAGAAAGGTCACGTGTCAGCAGATGTAAGGACGGTGGGAGGAAGGTCACGGGTTAGCAGATGTATGGACGGTGGGAGGAAGGTCACGTGTCAGCAGATGTAAGGACGATGGGAGGAAGGTCACGCATCAGAAAATGTATGGACGGTGGGAGGAAGGTCACGTGTCAGCAGATGTAAGGACAGTGGGAAGAAGGTCACGTGACAGCAGATGTATGGACGATGGGAGGAAGGTCACGTGTCAGCAAATGTATGGACGGTGGGAGGAAGGTCACGGGTCAGCAGATGTGAGGAGGGTAGGAATGAATGAATGAATATTCTTTTACACCACAATAGCAATTTTCCAGCTATTCACGGTGAGGACAAGTTATAAATTTGAAAAACGTTCTTATAAAGAATCATAAAAGTATAATATAAAAATTAATATAAAATATCATTCATATATCACAGTCAAATAGAAAAAAAACTGACCATTTGGGTTGAAAACTATATCTCAAGATTGATTTTTTCAAAAATGCTATAATTGTTCAGCTATGAACTTGAATAAAAAGTTGTTTCAAACATTTCAAATATGTCTGATGTATTAAATCAGTATCTACACAGTTTAAAAGTATGTGTTTCATGGTAACTTGACATCAACAAGGAATACGCATGGGAGCATCTTTTCCCTTTAAAAGGAAAGCATGACTAAAATGTGAATGTCCTATAAGGCATAGGCTTAAAACAATAATCTTCCGAATTTTTGGAGGAAAATTTGATATGCTTCTGCTCTTACTTGGTTTTATATTTTTGAAATTCAGGAGTTTAATTAGAAGAAGAAGAACTATTTGCTATTGTTTCCCCTAATTTGTTTGTGATGTCTTTGCCAACAAAAGTCAATATCATTATCGGCCACTGATAAATTCAGGTTTTGTTCTAAAATTTCAGCCCCAAGGATACACTATAAGGACAAAATGATAAATTGTATGTTCGGCGAGTGCTTAATATACTGCAAAGCTAACAAAATAGCCTTTGCCTCTCGGCGAAAACGGAAGTGTCATTAGTCAATCAATGCAAAAACGTACTATCAGTTTTAACTGCAGCAGCAGATACTTTCTCCCCTTCTTTTGAGCCATCTGTGTAAATGCATGTGTAAGAGGGGTATTCATCTCTAACTTCTGGAAAAGCTTGCTGATATTGTAATGCATTTTTATTGTCCTTTTTCAATCTTGATAGTTCAATATTGACCAAAGTCTGTAGAGATTGCTATCCAGGTATATCTGACATTTGCAACCTGGCCATAGAAGCAAGATTTAAATTAGCATCTCACATGTTAGGTTTCATGCGTTACACCTTTGGGCATACAAACCCACATACAGAGGTTCAAAAACACTGTCAAAGGCTGGATTAAGATGATTCGATTTGAGTTCAGTGATATATTGAAGATCAAGCTTAATCCGTCTTAATTTAAGACATGGTTCTTTGGCTTCAACATAGAGACTTTCGATAGAGATAGAGGTTCTATCAAATGTAATACCGAAAGACTTTGTCTCTTTAACTACTTTGATCGGTGTAGTATTCAAGAACAATTCAGCATCATTATGTATTTTCCTCTTATTGCAGAAATGAAGACAACCTGTCTTGTTCAAGGAAGTCTTAAAACCATTCTCCTTAGACCACTTTTGAATTTTGTTGAGACACATTTGCAGCTGTCTCTCAATGGTCTGCATGTTAGTTCCGCGACAGGGGCGGTCGGGTAGCCTAGAGGTTAAATCGTTCGCTCGTCACGCCGAAGACCCGGGTTCGATTCCCGACATGGGTACAATGTGTGAAGCCCATTTCTGGTGTCCCCCGCCGTGATATTGCTGGAATATTGCTAAAAGCGGCGTAAAATCAAACTTACTCACTCACTCACTAGTTCCGCGACAACACACATATAAGTCGTCAACAAACAAAGAACCATCAGTGTGTACATTTGGTCCTTTGGCGAGACTGTTGATCTTAATGCTAAACAAGGTAATTGGTAGAATACTCACCTGTGATACACCCAGTCTATCCAAAACGAACTTTTCTATTGTCAAGGAATTGAGAAATAAAAGCAGGCATGCGCCCACTGAATCCTATCTTATATAGGTCATTCAATATACCATATTTCCAAGTGGTATCATAGGCCTTCTCCAAATCAAAGAATATTGAAACTGCTTGTTGTTTATTTATGAAGGCATTACGAACAAGATGATCAACTGTACTTTTAAGACGTCTAAATCGACATTGGATATATGTTATTAAGTTATTAGATTCAAGATGTCAAACAAGTCTATTGTCAATAATTCTTTCTACAACCTTTTACAAACACAGCTAGTCAAGGCAGTGGGACGGTAATTTGTTGGATTTGTATTATCTTTGCCTGGCTCAGGAAGAGGACTGATGATTGCTTGATATCAGGAATCTGGTAATGTACCACGTTCCCATATGTTTAAAAATATACCAAGAAGCTTTAACAGCGAATTATGCTTCAACAATTGGTAATGGATCCAGAGAATACAGCAGAGGAACAAGCTAATCAAGATTGCAGATTCATCAGAAGGTGGTTGGGAAACAGTTCGAACTACGTGACAAACGATTAAGCAGATGATTCTGACGATGATAAGAACAGTACTAGGGCTGATTTAAAAGCAGTAAGAAAAATCAAGCAAAAACGAAACTGGAATGCACCGTATTCGACAAGGTCAAGAGCCAGGTCCACGACTTTCACTATACAGCCCTTGCAGTTTGCTTTACCTGCAGTCTTCTGGTGTGCAGTCGATTCAACCAATCAACAACCAGCTTTTTCGACGCAAAGGTCTGCGACAAGGATCATGTTTTCACTGCTGAGAATTCACGCACTTCAGAAGAGATTGTCCCTGTCTCAACGCAAATGTCCAGACTGTAAGGTTGTCAAGCAGCATCCCGTCAGCGACCTCCACGCAGTAGAGAGGGCACAGACCAAGGTCTATCAGTTAAGTGTTCATCTACTCAATGCTTTGATGCATATGCAGAAGGGTGCTGCAGACAATGTCGTTAAGGTCGTTTGAAACAGAATGAAAACTTTTGGCAAAAGATAGGTGCAAACGACTTTGTTTTAGATATAATCCAAAATGGATACACAATTCCTTTTTGTGCATGCCACCCAAAATGTACTTATATAACAACAAGTGTGCTTTGAATAACGCTGATTTTGTGTGTGAAGCTGTATCACAGCTTGTCTAAAAACATCTAGTTGTTGAGTGTGATACTGCGCTGTATGTTGTTAATCCTCTATCTGTTGCTATACAGTCATCGGGTAAGAAACGTTTGATTTTAGACCTGAGTATTGTAAATTGGTTTGTGTTCAAACAGAGTTTGAAATTTGAAGATTTGAAAACTGCTTCAGGATATATCAGTGCAAATGATAGGCTAATCAAGTTTGACATCCATTCAGCATATCATCATATAGATATCTACGAAGGGCATACTGACTTTTTTGGCCTTTGCTTGGATTGCCTCTGATGGAAAAACATATTTTTATAAGTTTGTAGTACTTCCCTTTAGACTGACAACAGCTGCACACGTTTTTACAAAAGTCACTCGCCAGCTTGTCAAGAAGTGACATGTCCTTTAGGAAGGACATGAGATAGCTGATAATATATCACCATCCAAGAATGTGACTGAGTCAGAATCAAGAATCATTAAAAATGACTTGATAAAGTCTGAGTTTAAACCTGAAGTTGAGAAATCTTTATGAGCACCATCACAGTCCTTGGAATGGCTCGTTTTTCATATTAAGACTACAAATATGACTACATCTGTGCCTCAGAGGAATATAGTCAAGTTGAATGTTCAATTACAGACCTATTAAAATCCAATTCAAACAATGTCAAAGTGCGTGATGTAGCTTCTGTTGTCAGTCAGCTAGTGTCCATGAAACTGGTACTGAGGCCGTTATCACAGCTTATGACAAGATCATTAAGCATAGACACACTTATTGTTTCTTCTTGGCATAGTTCATTAAATCTTTCATGTGACAGTATCCATCAATTGAAATTTTGGCTGGGTAATATTGACAAACATTCTTCAAGAGCACTTGTTGATAAATCTCTTACTAGAAGACTTGTTTATTCTGATATCAGTGGTAGTGGTTATGGTGGATACTGTGTTGGGAAGTCCCATGGTCAGTGGTCTGCGGAAGAAGTTCGTCCGAGTTCCACATGGAGGGAGTTAAAGGCTGTTCACTTGACATTACTGTGCTATATTCACAACCTGAAGAACAACCGTGTTATGTGGTGTACAGACAAGACAATCGTTATATCAATCATTTAGAAAGGCAGTATGAAAATACAGTTGCAAAATTCGGCTTTGCATATATTTGAAATATGTACAATACAGTCAATACAGTTGTATATGCAGTTGATTCCACGATGTGATAATCAGAGCTGACAGTCTTAGCAGAATGATTGATTATGATGATTAGGGTATTTCAAAGACCATATTTCAGTAAATTGAACGGAAATGGGGTCCACATCAAACAGACCGATTTGCGTCATATTATAACACTAAACTTCAGTGTTTTAATTCCAGGTACAGAAATCCTGCAGCTGGAAGTGACGCTGTGGACTGTTTCACTGTCAACTGGGGTGGTGGTATGAACTGGGTGGTTGCTCCTGTATGTTTGATTCCGAGGGTAATCAAACACTTGTCAGAATGTAAGGCTAAGGGTACCCTTGTTATACCAGAGTGGCACTCTGTTTTTGGCCATTGATATGTCCAAACTCAGTATTCATTCCACAGGTGAGAGATTGGATGTATTTGCCACGATCTAAACATATGTTGCCAGTAGAATAAAGGGTGGCATGTTTGGGGGAGAGATCTTTCATTTAACATATGAGCTCTTAAGATTGCTTAAGATTGTCTTTTGTGTGTTTCGGATGTATCGCGGTCAGCCTATAGTGATGAGATTGCTACACTTCCGGGGGGGGGGGGGGGGGGGGGGGGGGGGGGGGTCCGTGAATTAGCAGGGAGTCTGCCAGTCCTGTTAGCAGAGTGTAAAGCTGATTCTACAACAAGCAAGTACACCAATGGCTTTGGAGCTTGGAAAAGGTGGGAGGTCGTCAATTCTATGTCTGTAAAATTGTCGTTATCGCCATTGCACTGTGCTTTATATCTGTTACCTCTAATTCAACAGAGTGATTCTATATCTCTGTTCAGACAGCGTTCTATAGCATCCGTTATGATCATACTTGTATTGGTTTAGCAAGTCCAACAGGTGCGTAATGTTTTGGAAGCAGCAAGGCGTAAGTTGGCTAAAGATGTATGCAAGAGGGGGCCAATTACAATTAGCTTGCTAGAAAAGTTGTTTGATGGTAGAATGGCAGATCCATCACTGTATGATTTGCGAATTATGTCAATGTGCTTATTAGCCTTTGCTGGGATTTTAAGGTCAGCAGAATTGTTGCAGATCACGAGATCAGACATCATATTTTATGATGCTCATATGATGGTGAGTGAGTGAGTTATTATTTAACGTCACATGGGCAATATTTCAGCCATATCGTGACGAGAATTAATACATTAATAACAAATAAGTATACATAATTTATAAAAAACCTGTCAGCAAAGGACAGTACAATAACTAGAATATCACAAAGTGTATTAAAACTAGTTGAGGAACAAGCAGAAAGAATTAACAACACAATATAAAAATGGGCTAGAGATCGTCAGTAACTAAAGGGAGAACACCATACCAGGGACCATGGGGACTTACAGTGCCTTTGCTTCCTGCATGGACCCTGGCTGGATTTATATCAGTCCTTCAGTCACTGGCGATAGTTGACCAGTTAAGCCTTAGATTAAAATGACAAAAATACTACGTTTTAAAATTCTGGTATGCATAACAATACATTGAATGATGTGGGACTTACATACCCTCTTAGGGGGACAATAATTTTACGCTACTTCAACCCCCCTCGAGGGTACAGCCACTAACAATCTAAGTTATATATTAGCACTACCAATATATAAAAACATATTATGTACATCAAAATTTATGTATTAAATCAATTTCCTTTAAAAAGTGCAATACTAAATGAGAATTAACTTGACTAAAAAGGTCCTTGACTGTTTTGACACTATAATATTTATCCCTTGTGATGGAAAAATCAATACAATCAAGCAGGACATGCTTGACTGTGATTCTTTCATCACAAGGGATGCAAAACGGAGGATCCTCACCATTTAAAAGATACTCATGTGTATATCTTGAATGGCCAATACGACATCGTCGCATAATGACCTCTTCAAATCTGGACTGACAGCCCAAGTAGGTGTAACCGATATTTGGTTTAATCTCATGTAATTTATTGATACCTACTTGGGCGTCCCACTTCTGTTGCATAAGATCTCGGATGTAAGATCGAATCATGGGTTTAAAATCAGTGTATGGGATCAGAAGTGGTGTCACAGATTTGTTGAGTGCTGCTTTTGCAGCAGCATCGGCCATTGTGTTACCAATGATACCAACATGGCTTGGTAACCAACAAAAGACGATGTCATATTGGCCAGTAGCAAGATCATTAAATAACTCAAGAATTTGGATTAAAAGTGGATGTTTTGAAGACATATTTTTAATTGCCTGAAGACATGAAAGAGAATCTGAAAACAGTATGAATTGGTTATGTTTAGATTGATTACCGATATATTTAAGTGCTGTAAAAATGGCGTTTGCTTCTGCAGTGAATATTGAACTGTTATCAGGTAAACGTGAGGAGATTGTTCTGGATCCAATGACAGTGGCACTAGCAACTGCGCCACCATCCTTGGATCCATCTGTAAATATAGATTTATAAGTGTCATAATTGTTTCTTAGTTGATGGTATTCTTGTTGGTATATTAATTGGTTAGTATCGGATTTCTTAAGTTTGGTTAATGTCAGGTCTACCTCAGGCTTTACCATTTGCCAAGGAGGAGATGAGAAAAGTTGAGTCGGAGCTATATCTTGGAGTTTAATATTCAAAGCCGATATTGCAGATTTTATTCTAATTCCGAGTGGTGGATTGAGTGCTGATTTCTTATTGTAAAGATCTTCGTAAAGAGGATGGAATATACATTCAAAAGCTGGATTTGACGGATTAGAATATAATTTAGTGATGTATTGTAGAGATAATTTTAGTCGGCGTTGTTTAAGAGAAGGTTCATCTGCTTCTATATAGAGACTGTGAATGGGAGACGTTCTGAAGGCTCCAAGGCAAAGCCTCAGACCCTGATGATGTATCGTATCTAGTTTTTGTAAATTACTTTTGCAGGCTCCACCATAGACGATGGAGCCATAATCAAGTTTTGAACGGATCAGTGACCTGTATAAGTGTAAGAGGGTTGTTTGATCCCCTCCCCACTTTGAATTGGAAACAACTTTCAATAGATCGAGTGCCTTCAGGCATTTAGCTTTTAGGTATTTTATATGTGGAAGGAAAGTTAAGTGGTGATCAAAAATAAGTCCCAAGAACTTGGCCTCCTTAACAACTTTGATAGGAGTGTCATTCAGAAACAGTTCAGGGTCCTTATGTGGCTTATATTTTCTGCAGAAATGTATACAATTAGTTTTTGATTTGGAAAATTTAAACCCGTTTTCTAAACACCATTTGTGAATTTTATTAAGACATAATTGTAATTGCCTTTCTATTGTGTGCATATTTTTACCACGACAAGATAGATTAAAATCATCCACAAAAAGTGATCCATCAACTGAATCATTTAAAACTTTGGACAAACTGTTAATTTTTATACTGAATAAAGTGACAGACAAAATACTGCCTTGTGGGACACCCTGATCCTGATTATAATGATCAGACAGGGTTGTACCCACTCGGACTTGAAATTGCCTGTCTGTTAAAAACTGTGATATGAAATGAGGCAAACGGCCTCTTAATCCAAAATCATGAAGATCTTTTAAAATACCATGTTTCCATGTTGTATCGTAAGCTTTTTCTAAGTCGAAAAAGATCGATACAGCATGTTGTCTATTTACAATGGAATTTTTTATGAACGATTCTAAACGCACTAAGTGATCGATAGTACTTCTGTTTTTACGGAAACAGCATTGTATATTGGAAAGAAGATTATTTGTTTCCAAGTACCACACTAATCGATTATTTACCATGCGTTCCATCGTTTTACAAACACAGCTAGTTAAAGAGATAGGTCGGTAATTTGATGGATCAGAATGATCCCGCCCAGGTTTGGGAATGGGGATAACAATGGCTTTATGCCATGAAGCTGGAAACATCCCAGATGTCCAAATATCATCGAATATATTTAACATAGTTTCAAGGCATGATTCGGGCAAGTGGTTCAGCAGCTGATAATGAATATTATCAGCGCCTGCTGCTGTATCATGAGCTTGCCCTAAGGCAGTATATAGCTCATATAGTGAAAATACCTCATTGTAATCTTCACCATTATCAGATGTAAAATGTACTTTTTTCTTTTCCTGTTGAAGCTGATATTTTTGAAATTCAGGAGCGTAATTAGATGAAGAAGAATGATGAGATAAAGTTTCACCAATGCTATTGGCAATGGCAGATTTATCAGTTAACAAAGTATCGCCATCCTTCAGATGGTTAACTGTAGAATTTGATCCCTTGCCTTTGATCTTTTTAATCATGTTCCATACCTTGGAAATAGGGGTACGAGAGTTAATTTTGGAGACATAAGTCCGCCAGGATTGACGTTTATTTTGCTTAAATAGACGTCTTGCCTTGGCATTTGAAATTTTTACAATATTTAAATTATGGACAGTGGGATGTTTACGGAAGTACTTCTCCGCCTTCTTACGACATTTCCTAGCTTGTTTGCAAGTGTCATCAAACCACGGTTTACGAACACGTGGGTTGATCGAGGACTTAGGTATTGATTCATCAGCAATTTCATTCAGTAGATCTGAGAACAACTGAATCGGGTCAGTAACATTTTGAAAGGCGTAGGTAGTAATTTATCTTTGCATAAAGATTGAAATAAAAGCCAATCAGCCTTCACAAAGTTCCATCGAGGTGAAGGTGGATCATCAGCGGGATTAAGTGGTTTAAGCACCGTGGGGAAATGGTCACTCCCACATAGGTCATCATGGACGGACCATGAGAATTCATTCCACAAAACTGAATCCGTCAAAGACAGATCTAATGATGAATACGTACCAGTTGCAGGGTGTAAGTAGGTGTCCGAGTCATCGTTCAAGATGCAGAGGTCATTATCAGAAACAAAATCCTCAATGACTTTACCCTTTTGATTAATGATAGAACCTCCCCATAAAGGATTATGACCATTTAGATCACCCATGATGAGACAGGGCTTTGGGAGCTGGTCGTACAGTTTTTGTAGATCATTACGCTGAAGATTTGAAGATGGAGGAATGTATAAGGAGCAAAGTGTGAAGGCAATATGCAGTGTAAGTCTAACTGCAACTGCTTGCAAATTCGTGTCAAGCGGAACAGGACTGTGAACAACGCCCCGCCGCACCAACATAGAAGCACCCCCAGTAGCTTTATCTCCTGGAGGAGAAAAAGAATGATAGGAACTATACTGCCTTAATTCAAATGTATCTGTATTTTTTAAGTACGTCTCTTGTAAACAAATTGCTGATGGAAGAAAATCTGTTGTTAATAACTGTAGTTCATTAAAGTTGTGCCTAAGCCCTCTGCAATTCCATTGAATTAGACTAGAATGATTCATGGTGGTTCAATAGGAGATCGCTCACGTGAACGTGAAGAAGAGTCACCACTCATAGTAGATGGAGTAACATCCATCTCGAGAGGATCAAAGAAATTCTGAACATCAACAGATGTTTCAGTGACAGTAGGGATCTTAGTAATAATTTTCTTGTTTTGTTTCTTCTTTTGTTTTTTGGGCATTTCAGTCGATGGTTTGTTAGTTGCTGGTAATTCAGGAGTTGGTTTAGGTTGGGCCATAGTCTGAGTCACAACCTGAGATGCTGGAGAGATGCCATATGATTGAGTATCTGAATCATCTGTCTGACTCTCTGATGTTGTAACCACAGGCACAGGGTGTTCAGAGTGTGCCCATGTCAAGTCAGTTTGACATTCTATTGATCTTGTGGTAGAAGGTCGAGAGACAGCAGCAGCATAAGTGTGCACTGATGGAGGGGACCGGCTGGCAATGACTTTTTTTGCTTCCTGAAAAGAAATGTTGTTTTGACATTTGACTGTCAAAATATCTTTCTCATGTTGCCAAAGAGGACATGATTTTGAAGATGCAACATGTTTACCCTTACAATTCACACATTTGGGGTCAGCTGTACAATCTGAGGCGTCATGATTTGCACCACAATGGTGACAAACAATCGGCCGATCGCATGATTTGGAACCGTGTCCAAACTTCTGACACTTGTAACATCGGAGTGGATTGGGGACATACACCTCCACTCCGATGTTAAAATATCCTGCCTTTATAGATTGTGGTATGGTCGACAGTGAAAAGGTGAACAAATAAGTATTTGTTGGGACAATGTTATCTCCATCCTTTCTTGTGAAACGTTTCACAGACGTGACATGTTGATCATTGAGTTCATCAAGAATTTCCTCTTCTGTCATTTCTGCCAGACAACGGGCTCTGTCGCGGATGATGCCTCGACTTGAGTTTAACGTTCTGTGCGCAGAGACAGCAACTTCAGTGTTTGCGAATGTAGTACATTTCAAAAGATTGATAGCTTGCTGTCTCCGTGCACACTCTACCAAAAGAGAACCGCTCCGGAGCCGTGAAACATTCTTGACTTCACCACAAATACCCGCAATGGCTTTTGATATGGCAAAAGGATTAATTTTCAACGGTAGTTGATTTCGTGATTCAACTACTATAAATCGAGCCCAAGAATTAGAATTTTGTGAAACGGAAATATCATCATCAGATGATAAAATCTCAGCTTCGAGACGTCTCTTCTTTTCATTTCGGTTGGAACCAGAAGGATTGTGAGCCATGATGAAATTAATGTATTCAGCACCTCTGCTCCCCACCCACCATGGAGTGCTACAAAGAGCGATGTTTTCCTGCACCGGATCTCCAACATGCAAACATCAGGGATACAGAGGTGTTATACTCCAGTAAGAACAACATGAATAGCTGTATTTGTCTAACAAATAAAATGTCAGGCTGGTTCGGCCCATGGCAAGAAATTGAAGACATACAGAACTCAGAGGTCGAAAGTACCAGATTGGCCCATGAGCCACCGCCTTCTGGCGTAAGACTCTAGGCAAATTATTCAATCAAACTTGAGAATATACACAAGTTATGTACAGCCAAGACCAAAATATACATAAAAATACAACACAGAGGTGCATATATACAATATTACGCACAGGGCCTGGCATGACCAGCCGATTGATAAGACCGGGCCCATCTTACCACCCGTCTAGGCGAAGTAAGGGTCGAAGTAGTGTGTTGGGCAAAGGAACACAGTTCCAGGAACCAGTGCCCTCAACTACCAGACTCCCGTCCTCCGCCGACACAGGGACGCAACCCACGGCAAACAGGTTGCCCATTTTAGTCGCCTCATACGACCAGCAATGGGAGGCTGTGGAAATATTCTGCCCCGGTTCCACACGGGGGAAGAGCGATTAGCGTTACCCAGCACTCACCACGAGGAGGTTGCTCTTCACGAATGCCTCTCATATGATGGTATTTATTGAGCAGTATAAGCCTGATGTCTACAGAGACGGGTTGTGGCTGGCTATTGGGCGGACAAACACCAAGCTTTATTCAGTGGTATGTTTCTGAGATATCTCAATAGGGCGGAGATAAGTCTCGATTCATCTGAATATATATTCAGAAATTTGTCCAAATGTATTGTTGGTTATAAACTTAGAAATATTAATGTACCTATGACTTATTCTCGTTCGAGGGAATTGTTCATTGAAGCATTTACGCCATTTGTTGACAATATAAAGCATTATGAACTGCAGTCTTCGATGTGGTGGTGCATTTGCAGCAGCTAATAATGGCATCCCCGAACGCATGTTTAAGAGACACGGTCGTTGGAGAAGTGAAAAAGCCAAAGATGGCTACGTGAAATATAGTCTTCAATTCAGGCTGAACGTTTCACTTTCCCTTGATCTCTGCCGTGTACCGCACAGCCGTTCCAGTGTATGTTTGTGTTGTGTTGGTTTGTGTTTTAGATGATTATGAGAGATTGGTGTGGTCTGGGAGAAATAATGTTTCCCTCGTTTGAAGTATTAAACTAGAGGAAAACTACTTTCTCCTAGTGGTATGTTCTATAATCAAGGGAGGTAATTATGTTGATGGCGCTGATATTTTGGGGTTTTTAAGGGTAGGGTTTTATGATGTCGCCTCTCTCGCTTGCTTTCACGGCAGTTCAAATAACAACAAGTACATTTATTGATGTCTGATTCTTCTTCTTATTTGTTAATCTGTTTCTAATATCTTTTTCATGCGTTTCAGGCATTTCGTTTGAGATGTGGACGTGTGGCGGTGAGGCCATATTCTGTTATGGTCATATGTCACTGTTGACAGGCCATATATGGGGATTGCCTAAAAGTCGGACCGGGCCGGGGCGGGCCAAGACGGGCCAAAGTTGTATTGGCTAATTACTCCATTATCGGTGACCATACCTACATATTATTGATGCAACATACACACATGACATTAATGAACAATCACCAACCAAGAATGTGCACCATAATAAAGTGATTCGGAGTAAATCGCTTGAAAACCAAAAAGTGGAGCTGTGTGTAAGCGTCGCTGATCTAGGTAACATGTAAAAGGGCAATCGTTAAACGAAATAGGATTTGAAACGTATTAAATACTTCCGGCTATCGTGATACAAATTTCCATCTGTCGGAATAGCGGTTATATTTATAGGACAGTACTATATCTAAGTAAATACCTCTTAATAATGTCACTGTTCTTCGTATTCAAAGCTGACACGTTGGTTAAAGTAGACCTCTGCTCCCAACACTCTCACAAGTTTTCGGCCCGACTTGGCCCGGGCTGTCAAAATCACTTTAAACACACAGATGTATCATCAAATGTGTTTACATCTATAGATTCGTATTATATCTACCTATATACCACTTTATAATGTCAGAGTACATCACATTGAAAGAAAACAGATCCATTAAAGTCAAACAATTTTACTGTATTTTCTTGAGAAAATGTCTGTCAGAAGTGTTGGGTCCGACTTGGCCCGGGCTGTCAAAATCAACTAAACCTCACAGATGTATCAAATGGAATCGCATCTATAAACAAGTATAATATCTGCCTATATATCACTTTGTAGTGTCCCAGATCGCGGTATTTAAAGAAAACAAGGTGCTCAAAGTGAAGCCCTTTTCCCTCTATATTTTCAACATGGTCTCTATCGAAAATGTCTGTCAGAAGTGTTGGGTCCGACTTGGCCCGGGCTGTCAAAATCAACTAAACCTCACAGATGTATCAAATGGAATCGCATCTATAAACCAGTATAATATCTGCCTGTATATCACTTTGTAGTGTCCCAGATCGCGGTATTTAAAGAAAACAAGGTGCTCAAAGTGAAGCCCTTTTCCCTCTATATTTTCAACATGGTCTCTATCGAAAATGTCTGTCAGAAGTGTTGGGTCCGACTTGGCCCGGGCTGTCAAAATCAACTAAACCTCACAGATGTATCAAATGGAATCGCATCTATAAACCAGTATAATATCTGCCTGTATATCACTTTGTAGTGTCCCAGATCGCGGTATTTAAAGAAAACAAGGTGCTCAAAGTGAAGCCCTTTTCCCTCTATATTTTCAACATGGTCTGTATCGAAAATGTCTGTCAGAAGTGTTGGGTCCGACTTGGCCCGGGCTGTCAAAATAAACTTTAAACACAAAGATGTATCATCAAATGTGTTTACATGTATAGATTTGTATGATATCCAACTATATACCACTTTATAATGTCACAGTACATCGCATTGAAAGAAAACTGATCCGTTAATCACCAAATGTAATGATTCTTTCTCCTGTTAATTCCACTGCTAGTTCCTTTATTTTTTTAATGAATTCTGGTTTGTCCGAATTCGGTCCATATAAGTTATTATGGTATATATTTTGTCATCAATACTAACATCTAATGCCAGAAAGTTACCTTCATCTTAATCTATAATTGAATGCATAAACTTGAATTCAAAATTGTTATTAAATAAAATAGCTGTACCCCTTGCATTGCTTTTAAAAGGATAAATATAACATTCTTTATAACCCCATTGTTGTTTAATTATTTGTTCTTGATCTACTGTGAAATGTACATCTTGCAGACAGTAATTCTGAGCTTTTTTTTATTTTTCAAAAAACTAAATACTTGTTTCCTTTTAAAAGTATTATTTAAGCCTCTACAAATGAGTGCTAATATCTTAATTTTCCCTTTTTTGTATTTTGTCATAAATTACTATTTTGCCATAATAAATAAGTATACTTTTGTCTGTTGTATAGATTCTATATTTGCACACTGCAGGTTTTGATGGACAAAGGTTTTCTGTGTGAAATATAAACATAAACATAGTGAAATATAAACCATAAATGCTTCGGCAGAACCTTTATAATACTGCCGTATTGGGTGTCTGTGACCCATGTTTGATGAGTAAAATAAAGATTGTGTGTATATTCTGTATTTGTATATGTATGTTTGATGTGTGTAAAAGGTAATTCAAATACTGTCGACTCCCCAGTTACTGGTGCTGTTGCATCCGTAGGGAGAACACGGTTTCAGAGCTTTTTGTATTCACAAAACTTTTTATCTCTGGTTTTACGTGTGGGGTTTCAGCCACTGTTACCATCTGTATGTTTCAATATGTTATATTATAAATGTTATATCATATGTAGTAATGGTATATGGAGTGAAGTGATGTCACTGTGTGTTGCGTGTTGTGCTTAGTAAACAAGAGTCATCAGAAAGATGACATATCCCCCCCCCCCCGGCAGCTGTCTGTAAAGTAACCACTAGTAAATATCCAATTCTCTATGCAATGAGTCAACAGTTGAATGTTCTTTAAGAAGCATACATTGTTTACCCACTGAATGGTTTTCGAATTCTGGCCCGGAAAAGAACCCGTTCCCCAATGGAGTCTAGGTCCAACTTCTTTCCATAAAAATTGTAAAAAAAATAAAAATTAGAAAAATCCCAAAATATCAAAAGGCACCACTCCTGTATGTGCCTGATACCTTTGTCAAGTTTCGATCAAATACACTGAATGATTTTCGAATTCTGCTCTGAAAAAGAACCCCTTCCCAAATGAATTATGTCCAACTTCATTCCATAAAATTTTTAAAAAAAATAAAAATTAGAAAAATCCCAAAATATCAAAAGGCACCACTCCTGTATGTGCCTGATACCTTTTTCAAGTTTCGATCAAATACATGTATACTGAATGTTTTTCGAATTCTGCCCCGGAAACGAACCCCTTCCCAATTGAGTCTATGTCCAACTTCATTCCATAAAAATTTAAAAAAATAAAAATTAGAAAAATCCCAAAATATCAAAAGGCAACACTTCAGTATGTGCCTGATAGCTTTGCCAAGTTTCGATCAAATACACTGAATGGTTTTCGAATTCTGCCCCGGAAACGAACCCCATCCCCAATTGAGTCAATGTCTAACCATATTCCATAAAAATTAAAAAAAATATAAATTAGAAAAATCCCAAAATATCAAAAGGCACCACTTCAGTATGTGCCTGGTAGATTTGCCAAGTTTCGATCAAATACACTGAATGGTTTTGGAATTCTGCCCCGGAAAAGGAAATGATTACGGACGGACAGACAGACTGGCTGATCGCTATATCCCCCCGCATAATATGCCGGGGGGATAATAAACTGCCGTGTACCCCACAGTGTATATTTGTGTTGTGTTTTGGATGATTAATGAGAGTTCGGAGTGGTCTGGGAGAACATATTTTTCGAATGATCCTTTCGCTTTTGTTTCATACTGCATACAGGGTACCTGACAAACATACCGTTACTGTCTGATTGATCCGTCATGTTTTACCTGCAGTTCTGGCAAGTTCTTTTGATTTATGTCATTGCATGGGGCGTTCCGCGAATATGTAGAAGTGGCCAAATTCAGGAATTTGAATGTGGTTGTATTTGTAGCTCTCACCCATCACCACATGTGGAATTTGCTCTTCCTAGACTTTCAGCTTTCTTTGTCCAGTTATGTCTGCTACAACGACTTCTTTCACTGTTGTTGGCTTTCCAGCCCATCCAGTGCTACGTTCTCCTTCTTTTTCTTTTGTGACCTTGCCTGTGATGTATATCGACAAAACAAGAAGACTTTACTTAATGACTGTTGGACACACGATAAGTTGAATTATGAAATGCTATGCTTTTTTTTTTATAAATTTAAGTGAGTGGGTGAGTGAGTGAGTTGGGTTAAACGCCGCCTTTAACAGTATTCCAGTTATATCACGGCGTGTCAGCTTAATGTGGGAGGAAATCCCGAAGTAATGCAGGTCTCAGATATAAATTTAAGTGTTAATATGATGAGTTGTAGTATCAATGGAACGTGACATGTTTACCAATTGCCCATTCAAAGTTGATAAATGCTGACTTGTAGCAACACCAAGGACATATATTAACTTAATATATTTACAATTTAGACATTAATGCAAATTTTTATTTAAAACAAGTTGTGAAACATATTTATGAAAGATACCTAAGCATAACAACATAATATATTCAGTTTTAAAACATGGGCTATAGGCCAACGACAACCAAAGCTGGGCCACCTCGCTGGGGATCATGGGGACTTAGAGTACCTCTGCTTACTGCATGATACCACAGCAGGATTTACGTCATCACTTTAGCCACTGGTGGTTGTGCAAGATACTAGCCAATATTAAAAAAATACTCAGCAACGAGTTAGCCTCAAAACACTGACTGACGATAGTCACATCGGTTATAATAGGATGACGTGTCACACAGGGGGAAAATAACCTTAGGCCACCCAAACCCCAGGACAGAGGCCTCAATAACGACAGCAGACAACAGCACCACACCAAACCTAAAAACAAACATTTATCCACTCACATACATATTCAAAATTTATTATGCAGACCATTTTCCTTCAAATAGCTGATAACAAGGTGCCCGCCGACACGGGAAAAGAGATCCCTCAGATTTACGCTTTGACAAAGACAATCCCTTGCAATTGCAAGGTCCAGACAATCAAGCAATATATACTTGAAGGTGAACATTTCATCACAATTGATAAACCAAAGGATTTGTTTCGGATTTTTTTAGCTGGGTTAGAGTGAGGTCTACCTCTGGCTTCACCATCTGCCAGGGAGGAGACGACAGAAGACGGTAAGGTGATATCAAATTTAGATCAACTTGAACTGCGTCGATGTATGGTTGAATTCTGATTCCATGTGGTGGAACCAGGTTTGACAGATTTCGAAACAGGTTTTCATACTGAGGGTGGAAAACACAATTGCATGCTGGATTGGACTGAATTTATTTGAGTGCCCTTTAGTGATGTATTGCAGTCTATTTGCGTTTTTCAAGAACGGCCGCCTTCAGACAAAACCAATGCATGCAGATGATAGAAGGAAAACACTGACCGCAGCAAGGAGATTTAGGCCAAGGGTGAATACTGACGGTGGACAGCCGACCCCAAGCACCAACGTGGAGGAGACGTCACAACCCCCACTTAGCATTAACGGTGACGCTCCTGAATAGGGGTGTGGTCCTGGCCCAGAGCATCCTCCAGCACCAATCCTTAACAATCCCTTAGTAAGAGGAGTGTTTACTCACACATAACCTTAAAGTTCTATCCTTGATAATTAACGGGATAGCATCTAAACTCGATGATTGTGATTTTCTGAAATATTTATCAGAGTTTGACATTGTGTATTTACTGGAAACGTTCAGCGATAAGTTATTATCAATTCCACATTTATCAGATCATACCCCTTAAGCAAAGGCACATAAAACTGCCCGTCATGGACGACTGTCAGGCGGTATGTGTGTTGTTGTCAATAAGTCATTAGATGCATTGTGCACACAGGTAATGCTTGGTATTGACAATTCTGTTGCTCTAAGAATATCTAAACGGGTACTGCAAAGCAAAAAGGATATTTTCTTCATAGGTATGTACGTACCACCAGAGGGGTCCACATACTATATATCAAGTGGAAAAGGTAATGGTATTGAACTCCTTGAACAGTGGCTGGTTGAGAACCCAGGTATCTTAGCTGACTGTTACGTGATTATCACCGGTGATCTGAACGCCAGAGTTGGACAAAGTAACAACCCGCCTGTGAATTTATCTGACTTTACCGGTAACGTTTTTCCTCAAGAGGAACCGGTACCACTTAAAAATCGCAAGTCAAGTGACAATCTTACCAATAGATTTGGAAGAATATTGCTTAACTTGTGTTATACTTTTAATATATATATTCTCAACGGTCGAGTATCTGGGGACGCTGACGGAGAATTTACCTTTATATCTGAGCAGGGTTCAAGTGTAAATGATTATTTTATCGCTGGAGTTGATGCTTTTCAGCTATAGGAGTCATTGTATGTAAACGACAGGGTTGAATCGGATCATATGCCATTAGAAATGTCTCTCATATATCAAGAAAAGCCACTGGAAATGTATAATCAGCAACATTCAGATGTATGTAGTGATAATTACAAATACACCCGGAATCCAACTCTAGCTAATGCATATATTGAAAATATTCACTGTGCCTCCCAATCATCTTTGTTAGCAGCAATACAGCTCGTGGATATAAGCATCGATCGCGCCCTCGAATCATTTGTCCAGGCCGTTTTAAAAGCAGCCGAATGTATGAGAAAGCGAAAATTTGCAGGCGCTTCCAGTGGCTTTTTTGATATTCACTGTAAGCGAGCAAAGTATCGTACTCGCAAGACTTTAAGACTCTTTCGGAAAAGCAAATCTGTCAAAAATAGGCGTCTTTATTGTGTTGAAATAAATAAATACAAGAGCATTTGTAGGCATATCAGTCAGAATATGTGGTTTACATATTTCAGTGAAATGTTTCAGTCCGACAGTATAAACCTCAGGGACGATCAGATTAATATTGAAGACCCGCCTTTAGATAAAATTGATGATATTATACTAGAATCGCCTATTACAGAGGAAGAAATAGAAAAGGCACTTCATCATATACAAAATGGCAAATCTGCGGGTATAGATGAGATTTTGATTGAAATGTTAAAAGGTACATCAGACAGTTTTATGCCATTTTTTATTTGCCTCTTTAATAAGATCTACAACTCTGGTATATTTCCTTCAGTTTGGACCCAGTCTATTATAGTACCCCTACATAAGAAGGGAGATACGAAGATTCCAGACAACTACAGGGGAATTTCACTATTAAGTGTTATAAGCAAAATATATACGGGTGTTCTCAACAACAGACTTTCCAATTGGGCAGAACTAAAGGACAAAATACCAGAGTCGCAGGCAGGTTTCCGATCTGGGTATTCCACCATCGATCATATTTTTACTTTACACTCTATTATAGAGAAGTGTTTGATTAAAAAGAGGAAAAAAATATATGTTGCATTTATAGATTCAAGAAAGCATTCGACTATGTAAAAAGAAATAAACTATGGTACGTATACTGTTTGCAATGTAATGGCCTGGGTGGAAAAAATGTCATCAGCCCTAAAAGCCATTTACTGTTCTGTTAAATCTTGTGTTCGACAAACTTCCTCATGTACCGATTTCTTTGACTGTCCAAATGGTGTACGCCAAGGTTGCATACTTAGCCCTTTGCTATTTTCTTTATTTATAGGGGAACTTTCAAAAGCTATAAATGAAAACGGTAAACATGGCATAAAATTATTTCCAGATATGTATGAAATTTTGTTACTGTTATTTGCAGATGACGTCATCCTTGTCTCAGAATCTATTGCCGGTTTACAGACTCAGCTTAACATCCTTGGGGGGTTTACAGATACATGGGGATTAACTGTTAACATACAAAAATCAAACGTAGTTGTTTTCAGAAGGGGAGGCACCTTATCTGCCAAGGAGAAATGGACATACAAAGACATACCCCTGCCCAAAGTTAACAGTTATAGGTACTTAGGTGTAATATTTTCTTCAACTTTCAAGATGACAAAGTGTATTGCTGATCTAGCAAATCGTGGAAAACGGGCTTTGATGGAAATAAAAGGTATTACCAATACTTTTATATGGGTCAGAAGTATGGGGTTACCAGCGGTATGATCAATTAGAACGAGTTCATCTTTTGGCATGTAAAAGTTTTTTAAAGGTGGGAAAACAAACGCCAAATGCCATTGCCTATGGTGAATGTTGTCGCTACCCGCTTTATGTCAATGCGCAGGTCCGCATTATAAAGTATTGGTTAAAATTAACCCGAATGCATGAAGGGCGTATCCCAAGAAAAGTATATAACATGTTGATGTATTTCGACAACATTGGTCGTAATACTTGGGTAGCATCTGTTCGGAACATTTTATTTTCGCATGGTTTGGGATTTGCATGGTTAAACCAGTCTGTTGGGGACAACATAGCTTTCATTGGGGTGCTTAAAACGTGTCTTGTAGATGAATTTCGTCAAAACTGGATGTTAACACCCAACAGTAGTACCCGATATATGATGTATAAAGAATATAAAACACTGTTTGAACCTGAAAGATATGGTAGCATTTACAATGGCAAACATGTACGCAGTGTTTTTATAAAATTAAGATGTAACGTTTTACCTTTACGACAGAACGAGGGTTGATGGCAATCTATTGAATCATGTTTACGTATGTGTCCTGTTTGCAATATGTCTGTTGAAGATGAATATCATTTCGTATTGATCTGTAAACATTATACTGAGCTGCGTAAAGTTTATTTGCCAGAATTGTATTGGAAGTTTCCAACTATATATAAATTCAAAAAATTATTGTGTACAACTCAGGATGAATTATGAAAACGTCTGCAATATTATGTATATTACGCGTATAAACAAAAACATGAAGTCGTAAAATCTATGAAATGTGCAACACATTGTATTGTTGTCACTACATTTTCTTGTATATGGGCCAAAGGCCTACACACAAATAAACTAATTTTGACTTTGACTTAGAATAAAGACCATTTGGCCTTTGTAAAGTTCCACCTTGTTGAAGGTTGTTCGTCAGACGGATTAATAGTTGTAAGTATTGTTGGAAAATGGTCACTTCCAAAAAGGTCACCATGGACCGACCATTCGAATTCATGTTAAATATTTGAATCTGTCAGTGAAAGATAAAACAGGGTTACAACCTATTTAAAACAGGGTTACATATTTTGATATATATAATGATAAAACTGAATATTTCTGCAACACCCATTCTTGTTCAGATGCACAGCAGCGTTTCCAAGATAATGCCGACAATGCTTTAATCATGGGAAATGTATAACCATAAATTAATTCAAACATGCACTAAAACATTGTAAACATGAACATTCTCCTCCATTTAAGTAACAATCATTTCATTCAAACTTTGATTTGGATGGTATCCAGATTCAAAAGTAGTCATTTTTTTGTGATTATTTATATATTTAATAGCTAAATCTAAATTTGTAATAGCTTCGTTACAAGTCTTAGGAGACGTTGGGGGAAATGTATAGGAAATTCATGCACTTCTAATTTGTCTTCAATTGTCTGACAACTTTTGGTAATTGTGTTTTACACATTCCCATTATGTTCGTTGTTCAGTTTTAGTTTTATCAAAACCCCTAAATTCAGAAAATGTGTTCGAAAATTTGTCACAATGAAAGGGCGACCCTGAAAAATCTACCGGCTTATTCCACAGGGTCCCAACGGTTTTTATGACTTCATTATGGACGTTACCCCATACGAGGCAAAAAGTGAAAAATAAAGTGGGACTAGTGAACGAATACTGCATTCGAATAAATATTTTTCTTCCAAATGTGTGTTGTTTCTGAATAGTTTTTTTCTGAAAAGTCATTGGGACTTATGGGTAATTGAATAAAAAATACATGTCACATTTGGTCTAGACGTTGGTAAAACTGGTATTGTTAGTTGTTCAGTTTAAGTTTATGCTTTTATTTAAACTTTTAAATGCATGACAGTAAATCTCGGGGACTTACTCGTAGCCCACTTGGTGTTTGTTTGTTGTTTAACGCCACACTCAGCAATATAATATTCCAGCTATATGACGGCGGTCTGTAAATAATAGAGTCTGGACCAGACAACCCAGTGATTGACATCATGAGCATCGATCCGACATGCATCAGACAAGCCTGACCACCCGATCCCGTTAGTCGCCTTTTACGACAAGCATAGTCGCCTTTTACGGCAAGCATGTGTTGCTGAAGACCTATTCTACCCCGGATCTTCACGGGTGGGCAATCGATAGAGGCAGTGGTTACTGAAGGACGAAAGACAGGAGCAGAGTTATAGATAGTAGAAGTGGTTGCAGTAGGATCTATAGCCCTCTTCATGTTAGGAGATATTCTGTTCAAGTTGGATCTTCATGATTTGTGATTCGTGTTTCCACACAGGGCAGGATTTAAATGCGGCAAAATGGTTCCCCCCGCACTTTGAACACTTCACATCCCTCTTGCAGTCAGTGGCCTCGTGCTTGTCTCCACAGCAGTAACAAAAAGCAGAGGAATGACAGGACTGGGATCGATGTCCAAACGCTTGGCAGGTGTAGCATCAATGCTATAATAAACAGCTTTAATCGATTGTGGAATCCTTTGAACGGGCAAAGGTGAAGAGATAGGTGTTACCTCCTTGACAGAAAACCGCTTCTCATATGTGACTGACTGTTGGACAAGTTCTTTGACAATTTGTGGGACAGGCAGCATGCAACAGACGATGCACTTACATATGTTCACAAACTCAGTTTCTTTGCACATTCTACAAGGAGAGGGCTGGATCAAACTTTGGTGACATTTAAGACCTCAACTTCTGGAAAACGTGTCATCAAAACTGCCTGAGGATGCGTTTTGGATATCGACAAAGAGATTTGTGATTCGGCCCACCCGACCTTGTAGGATACATGTGTCAATAAAAATATGTTCATTTGTGGACAGCTATGAATTTCTGTGATTGATGGTTGGCATTTGATCCCTTGTAGATATAAGCTTAACTACCAATATATGTTTAATAAACTGATTGGTTTTGCAAAACAAAAGTGACCTACTCAAGGTTTTCTTCACTCTTCTAATTAATTCGACTCCATGTCAGTCCTCACAGGCTCTTATGAACAAGCTTCTTTTTTTCAGGGCAAAGAGAACATCGTTTCTGAACGTATCGGTGCCCTCCTGTATTTCAACATTAGAGAATTTGACTCGACTGTTTCTTTTTGGGACCTTGATCTAAGAAACAGAGGACACATAGCCTTGGACATTCAATTCTTCTTCAGATTCTGGCATAATGTTGACACATTTAGCTGAGGACGCCATTTTGTAGTTTTGGTAAAGAAAAAGAGCATACAGTTCAATATATATCGATTTGTGTTCATCTTTCGCACGAAAATTAAGAATTACGTGCCTGGGTACGTTTTCGTAACTTTATCAAATGCAGCCAGCCATGAACTCCAGTCTTCAGAACACGTTTCGGAAGCTGCGACCTTACAGTCCTTGCTACTGGAAATATAATCATCAAAACATGGGTAAGTAAAAAATATGTTTTATTGTGAACAGCTGTGAATTTCTGTGACTGATGCTTGGCATTGGGTCTCTTGTAGATATTAGCTTTACTACCAATATATAATTAATAAACTGCTTGATTTTGGAAAACAAAAATGACCTATTCAAGGTTTTCTTCACTCTTCTTATGTTGACTCCATGTCCGTCCTTACAGGCTTTAATGAACGAGCTTTTTCTTCTGGAGCAAAGATAATGCCGTTACTAAAGGTATCGGTGCCCTCCAACGTTAAATAATTTGACCCGACTGTTTCTTGTTGGGACCTTGATCTGAGAAACAGTGAGCGTGTATGGTTTGACGCCGCTTTTAGCAATATTCCAGCAATATCACGGCGCGGGACACCAGAAATGTGCTTCACACTTTGTACCCATGTCGGGAATGGAACCCGGGTCTTTCGCGTGACGAGCGAACGCTTTAACCACTAGACTACCCAACCGCCCCTCCGAGAAACAGAGGACAAATAGCCTTGTACATTCAATTCTTCTCCAGATTCTGGCATAATGTTGAGACATTTAGCTGAGGACGCCATTTTGTAGTTTTGGTAAAGACAAATAGCATACAGTTCAATTTATGTCGATTTGTGTTCATCTTTTGCACGAAAATTAAGATTTACCTGGGTACGTTTTCGTAACTTTATCAATTGCAGCCAGCCATGAACTCCAGTCTTCAGAACACGTTGCGGAAGCTGCGACCTTATGGTCCTCGCTACTTGAAATATAATCATCTATAAATGATTCAATAGAAATATGTGATTAATGATTGGCATTGGATATATTGTAGACATTAGCTTAGCTACCAATAGCAAAACAAAACTTACCTCCTCAAGGATTTCTTACTCTTTTTATTTCGACTCCATGTCGGTCCTCACAGGCATTTATGAACGAGCTTCTTTTTTCTGGGCAAAGAGAACATCGTTTCTGAACGTATCGGTGCCCTTTTGTATTTCAACGTTAAAATTTTTGACTCGACTCTTTCTTTTTCGGACCTTGATCTAAGAAACAGAGGACACATAGCCTTGGACATTCAATTCTTCTTCAGATTTTGGCATAATGTTAACACATTTAGCTGAGGAAGCCATTTTGTAGAAAAAAGCATACCGTTCAATTTATATCGATTTGTGTTCATCTTTCGCACGAACATTAAGAATTACCTTCCTGTGTATGTTTTTTTAATTTGTTACTAAGTCTTGACCAAATGCAGCCAGCCATGAACTCCAGTCTTTAGAACAAGTTTCGGAAGCTGCGACCTTATAGTCCTCGATACTCGAAACATAATCATCTATAGTATCTATTAACGAAAATAGCTGCATGTGTGTTGACATTTATAAAGTGAAAAACAAGTCATTCCGGTAATATAAAGTATTAATTACAGAAATGAAAACTATTGCAAGGCTGCCTTTTGTAAAGTCGCAAAACGCACAGCCTGGACCATTTCATACAGTGGGTATGCCATAGAGAATGCTTGGTAGGAAAGGGACTTGCCAATGTTAATGGACATGAAGACATTGTTTCATTTAAAAATATGTTTAGGGCTTTCTATTGCGTGTCAGTTTTATTATGTTGAATTTCTAGCAAACTCTAACGTAATCAGTGGGACTGGCCGCCATTTTGTTGATGTCGTCAACCCAACAATGAGACTGATTGGTCCGTTAGACTGAGTAGCTTCGAAATGTTATTGTCTACTGAAAACAAAGGGTGGGTATTTGAGATCGCCAGAGTCATGGGCATGGATGCAGGTTTTTTTTTGTTAGTCTACCGTACGAGCCCCATCTTTCCGAGGCAAGGGAGTTAACTGACTATAAACATGCCGTTTCCAAACTTGTCGAAATAGGCTTGAATAATGGGATTTTGGCTGGACTAATCAAAATTGCGGAACGAAATCGACATCCGGTTAAAAAACAACATGGCGACTGCCGTTCAGATTTTGGTCGATTGCAGGATTTAAAGTGCATGTGTACCGTCAACTGGGCGTCGACAGATATTTTCCTAATCTTTTTACGTTTTTGATAAAGATGCCCTTGCGATCTGATGCATTTCGTGAGGTAGGACCCGTTTTATTACAATAACTTTCTTGATTATCCATCAGATCGTCTTGACCAGGCGCAGCCATTTTGTTTGATGTAGATGCAAGTGACATGAATGGGGGAATCTGATTGTTCAAAAGGAAAGTCATTGAAGGGACATAACTGGTATTAACAACATGTGGCGCTACGATGGAGCTACAAAATTTCGGCCTTGTTTCGCAAAGGCGGATACTGGAATTTTGTAGTCAGTTAACTCCCTTGCCCCATGATGATGTACGAGCCCTAAATATAGAGGATTGTATATTAACAGTTTAAAAATAAAGGAAAAAAAGGATTTAATAAAATTAATGTTCACAATACACATATATTAAGTTGACATAACCAAAACATTATCTATTTGTTTTAGAACAAGAATGAAGAATTAAGGGATAATACGGATGACGCAAAGACACAAAATTTTCAAATTTATACCAAAACATAAACTTATATTACTTTAAATAACCAAAGTCTGAAACAAAACGCGAATACTGATAAATATACCACTCGCAATCACCAGTCACGCCACATTTATCCATGTGGGGAATTGAACCCGGCCTTCGGCGTGATGAGCGAATGCTTAAACCACTTGGCTACCCCTTCGCACCTTTCCACTTTATAGGTTTTATAACACATGCAGTTATCGTCGTTAATTAATAATCGCGATATTTCGTGATTCTGTATCAAGTGGCGATGACTTTAACAGTTGTTTAGTTTATCGGAATATTGGTCCGTCTTTGTGAGGGACGGTACCGGTTTTGACCAGATCCATCACAAAGTTCCAGCGCATTGCAAGCCTTGGAACACGCATGTTTCCGTAAACGACAAAAAATCCCCTTTCAGCTTGTCCCGGAATGGCACGATTTGGCCACAAATAATACGGACAAGTGTTAAGGGAGGTAACTCTAATTGGTCATCTTTGACCGCAATTGTCAACTTGTGAGGACATTGTTTTTGTTCAAAGTGGAAAGATTGTCAAACTGCCCAAAAGTTAAGGTATCATAAGGACTAGTAGAATATTGCCATTTTAAAGGGTTTTGCTACATGCTTTCCTTGTAAGGACGAGTGGATTTTAGTTTCTATCTCTGAATAGTGAATACCATACACATTGGACACTGTGTAATGCGACACTGCTCAGGGCCAGGGAAAATGTTGGATTAGACAGTTCAATGGCTGAATGCACCCGCAGTCTATGAAACATGTCAGTTTGATGATATGCTACTTGCTGCCCAAGAGATGTTTTAATAATATAATATTTGAACTGACATGATTCACTCAGTTCAGTTTGTGATCCAACCAACCAATTAAGATTAACCCTTGTGTTGCACCAATCATAAAAAGTTAGTTGGTTCTTTGTAGATTAATCCCTTGTAAGTGTTTGCTGATGGTTGTATACTTAATACAATGTATAAATCTTAAAGTAAACGTCGTCGGTAAAGTGACAGGACGTCTGAAGCTTACTCGGCTCTGGTCACCTTATTCCGATCACACCGGTGTCGGCTTATCTCGTGACCGTGGGTTGCGCCCCCTGTCGGTGGAGGACGGGAGTCTGGTGGTTGAGGGGACTGGTTCCAGGAGTAACGTTCCTTTGCCCATTACACCATTTTGACTCTTACTTCGCCTAGACGGGTGGTAGGATGGGCCCGGTCCTATCAATCGGCTGGTCATGCCAAGCCCTGTGGATCAACATTGTGTTTCACAAGTTTATTAAACTATTGAAATTATTGCTTAGAGTCCTATGCCCAGAAGGCGGTTGCTCATGGGCCAATCTGGTGGATTAATTAATTGTCAATTAATTCTTCTGCTTGAGTATACCACCTCAGTATCCTTGGTGCTGCCAGTTGGAGATCCACTGGTGTTAAGTATCGTCTTTATGACACTCCGTGGTGGGTGGGGAGCTGGGGAGCTGGGGTGACGAACCATATACACAATCAACATGGCAAAACCCAAAAAATCCAAACGTGCATCAGATGATTCCTCAGATGAGAATGCTTGTCCGAAAAATTCTTCGAACAGGAGGTCTCGATTTTTAGTGGTTACTGCTGCTGATGGTACATCATTGAAGCCTAACCCATTTCCCATTTCTATGGCGACTTTTGGCATTGCAGGAGATGTGCAGGATATAAAACAAATTCGTTCGGGATTTCTACTGATTGACTGTAAAACTGCAAAACAATCTATTTTATTGCAAGCTGTCAAACAGCTGGTTTCTATTCCTGTGTTCATTTCCTATTGTCAGAGACAGGGAACGTTGTCTCTGTGATATGACAGAGACTGAAATAGCAAATGAGTTACACGATCGTCTTCAGAGTGATGAACGGCAAAGGCTATTTCCATGGTTCAAACTAGTAGAACTCGATGAGAGGTGTCCAATGTGTTCAATGTGTTTCAGTGTAATGTGCATGTTCTGTGACCACGTGTTGTACCACGGTTAACAATTAGAGACATTTTAGTGTTTAGAGCGTAGAATTTTTGGAAACACCGATGGTCTGGTGTAATGATTGCAGATGAGTCCAGATTCCCTCTGGGGGCACGGGTGGCCCCGTCGTCTAAGGCGCCGGGCCCTGGGGCACGCCAGAAACCTATGATTGTGGGTTCGAATCCCGGTGCGCCTCGATTATGTTTCTAGGTTTGTCAGCACCATACCCGCGCTCGTGGGTTTCACCGAAGTGGTAAACGTCCAAGACATGCATCATTTCGGGCTTTCCTCCCACATTTAGATGACACGCCGCGATATAACTTGAATAGTGTTAAAAGCGGCGTTAAACACAACTCACTCACTCTCTCATTCACCAGATACACTCTGGACTTTCTGGATAGGTATGGATGAGTCTGGGAGCGTCTGAAAGAATGTCATGCAAACGTCAACACGAGGCATGATGATAGGATTTAGGCCAGGGTCTGTAATGGAACGGGGCTGGATCACTATCACTGCAAGGACGACACGGCATATTGTTCATCGAGAGGTCACTGCACAGCATCACCGAGACATCATGCTGGCGCTTACAGTTATGTCATCTGTCATTTCCGGGCAATGAAGGTCCACGTTTTGTCTTTCAAGACGATAACGCTCAGGTCCCCGTGTACTATCGTAACTGAATACCTCCAGTCGTCGCGACCTTTTCCCCATTGAGCACGTCTAGGACATGATCGGGAGACGTGTACGCCTGCATCAAAGCTACATAAACCGTCCTGGGCTAGGCGCTACAAGAGGAGTGGACAATACTCTCTCAGATTTCCATTTGGGCGATTCATTCGGACCATGCAACGCCGCATAAACGACTTTTTGACTAATTGTGACGGCATGACCGCCAAGTCATCTCAAATGTTTATCTCTTGTATACACACCCCTGTCTGTCTTGGTGGCTTGCACCCTTAGAATACATCGCCAACATGTTCTGTTGATTTTCATATTACACCTCGTTCTTTCGTTTTCCTTTCCACCCATTGCCATCTCTCTATACCTCTTTGCACTTCTGTAATAAACTGTAATCATCCGTATATGTCCTACTTTTATTTTAACAGTATATAAAATGAAATGATCATGTCATTACACTTTATGTCTATCCGTTCAGCCCAAATAATGCATTGAACTTGATGTTGTCATTGTCAAAGCAAATAATGATTATTCTTGCTGAACGACGTTGAACCATACTGCATTCAAATTCGGAGCATGTCAATTATGTGTAATTATTTAACTTTACTTCTTTCACAGATATGGTCAATAATAGTTGTACTTTGCGATATTACATCAGCTGCGAGACTTGTGACAGTAGTTCTGTTATTGATAAATTACCTTTTCCCCTAGCTATCATGGTTGCATTTAATCCCTGCTTATTCGTGATGGTTATATCTTCCATGCCATGTGACAACACATATTTCACAATGTCCTCGTTTCCTGCTCGACAGGCCAAATGAAGGACGTTGTCACCGTCAGTATTTACTACTGACAGATCAGCTCCTCTCTCTGTCAGTAAATGTAACACTTCCCGTGTCTCCAATGTTGCTGCAAGCATAACTGATGTCATCTCATTATTCCCTTTACTGTTTATATCCACAATGTTTTGTTCGAGGACATATTTCACTATCTCCACATTTCCTCCACGACAAGCTAAATGAAGGATGTTGTCACCATCAGCATCTACTCCTGACGTATCAGCCCCTTTTTCCACAAGATATTCAAATACTGTTCTATAACCCCAAAACGCTGCCACTAACACCGGCGTCAATCCGTCAACCCCTTTACTATTGATGTCCACAATGTTTTGTGTGAGGACATATTTCACTATCTCCACATTTTTACCTCGACAGGCTAAATGAAGGATGTTGTCACCATCAGCATCTACTCCTGATGTATCAGGTCCTGTTTCCACAAGATATTCAAATACTGCTTGAAAGCCCAAAAACGCTGCCAGAAACACCGGCGTCATTCCTTTATTCTGTTTAGCGTTTATATCCACAATTCTTAGTTTGTGTACATACTTCACCATCTCCACATTGTCTCCACGACAAGCTAAATGAAGGATGTTGTCACCATCAGCATCTACTTCTGATAAATCAGCTCCCTTTTCAACAAGATATTCAAATACTGCTCTATAACCCAAAAACGCTGCCACTAACACCGGCGTCATTCCGTCAATCCCTTTACCATTTATATCCACAATGTTTTGTGTGAGGACATATTTCACTATCTCCACATTTTCACCTCGACAGGCTAAATGAAGGATGTTGTCACCATCAGCATCTACTCCTGATAGATCAGCTCCTTTTTCCACAAGATATTCAAATACTGCTTGAAAGCCCAAAAACGCTGCCAGAAACACCGGCGTCATTCCTTTATCCTGTTTACCGTTGATGTCCACAAGGTTGTGTTTGAGTACATACTTAACTATCTCCACATTACCTCCACGACAACCTGAATGAAGGACATTTTCCTTATCATCATCTACAATAGTCACATCAGCTCCTTTCGTCACAAGGAATTTAAACAATTCACTATTCCCCAAAAAAGCTACACGCAGCAATGGTGTGATCCCATCCCACAATTCAATGTTGATGTCAACATTCGTTAGGTTGAGGACACGCTTCATTATCTCAACATCTCCACCTTCACAGGCATATTTAAGGAGTTCCTTTCTGTCAGGTGTTTTTGCCCCATAAGCTCCTCTTTCTATTAGTAACTGAAACAATTTTTTCTTCCCTAACTTTGCTGTCAGTAACAATGGTGACATCCCGTCATCCATTTCACTGTTTATGTCCACAAGGTTTCGTTTGAGGATATAATTCACTATTTCTACATTTCCTCTTCGACAGGAAAAATGAAGGATATTTCCACCGTCCTTATCCAAGTTTGATATATTAGCTCCTTTTTTCATAAGAAAAGAAAACACTTCCACATTTCCAAACTGTACAGCAAACATCAACGGTGTATTTTCGCTCTCTCCTCTACTTTCAATGTCAATGATTTTCTGTGAGTGGATATGCTTCACTATCTCCACGTTTCCCTCTTTACATGCCAAATGTAGGATATTGTTCGCATCCTCATCAAACAGTGACAGATCAGAACCTTTCTTCACAAGTAATTCAACTATTTCTCTGTGTCCTTTCTCCGTCGCTATCATTACCGGTGTCATGCCATTTTCTCCTCTTGTATTGATGTTGGCAGCATCTTGAGACAATATGTATTTGACTTGCTGCAGGTCTCCAGTTGTGCAGGCATCGATGAGAATAGTGTTAACAATGGTCCGGTTTTGTGCTGGATTATTATATTCACCTGAAATAAGATATGCAGACATGACACACTTTTCAGTATAGACTTTTGACATGATTCTAATTATTTTTTAACGATAAATGTTTGTTAGTACCTTTGACACAGGCAGTCTTTCCAGCACGAGTCTCTAGGCATCTCATCCCTTCGCAAGTGTCGAATGCACAGACGCCAGTTTGGACCTGCAGACAAACGTGAGGGGTCATTATTTGCACTTTGTAATTTTGTCGTAAAGTCAGTTTGTTTGTTGTTTAACACCGCACTCAGCAATATTCCAGCAACATGAAGGCTGTCTGTAAATAATAGATTCTGGACCAGACAACCTAGTCATTGACATCATGAGCATCGATCCACGCAAATGGGATACGATGAAATGCATCAACCAAGTCAGCGAACCTGACCACCCAATCCCGTTAGTCCCCTCTTACGACAAGCATAGTCGCCTCTTACGGCAAGCATGGGTTGCTGAAGAACAATTCTAACCCGGATCTTCACGGTTCAGATGGATAAACTGAAGCCAGGAGTTATACTAATAATGGACAAAGGAGACAGTGGGTTTATGGGTTTATTCGCACTAACTGGAATTCAGCAATGGACAAATGTAAGACAGCTTGATTAATTAGCCTAGGAAAGGGGCGTTAATTTAACAGAAGCAATCAGTGCAAATTAATCCCCTTCCTCCTTTGTCGATTGCTTATCGCTAACGGAACAACTTGCACTCAGCTGTAAGGATGACGCTCATGAATAGATAACGGCCCTGGGCTCAATTGCACAGAACAATTTCAGCCCTACAGTTATTGATCATGATCTTAGGCTTCGGCTACAATCGCACTCCACTTGCACGAAGCGAATGTAGGCTAAGATCATTGTAAGCTACAATCGAAACTTACAATTGGTACGGACCAATCTTAAGTAGCAAAGATCGTTGTAGTCAATGAATAAACTTGACAAAATGGCGTTCAAGACAGGGCTTGTTTCACATAAATAGTCTGCTTTACGTTCAAACATTGCCTCTTTATTTTGTTAAACTTTATTATTCGAATCGACACTTCGACAACACGAAGAACGCACTACAGATTTAACGTCAGAAATATCGTTAATTGCGATAGTGAACCACATAACTATCGAGACGATAGCTAAGAGCACTAATCCAAATTGACTCAATACTGAAAGAAGTATGAAACAACATACCTTTTCGCTAAACAAGGGAAGGATAATACCCTAAGTTATCTGCAAGCAATTAGTAACGTCCGTGACCTTTTGGATAATGTAAGGGCAGCTAATCTTAGTTTATACTCCATATGAGAGTGGTTCCCTTTACAGAGTAGAACCTACCTTGCCCAGTGTATTAATGTTGTAGACTCGCTGAGCTCCCCTGTATTTCGTTTGGGTCACATTCGTGTCAGTTCTTTTGTCTTTAGTTTATCATTAAATTAGTCTATAATAATACAAGTTAAAGTGCAAATTCATACAATCGAGTGGGGCAAATATATGAATTTTCACCAAACAAGCAAATACAAATGATGAAACATTTGAACTTTGTGTAAAATGCCCCATAAATAGCAAAAGTATAATGCACACTTTTTAATAAATAATTATCAATATAATTAATACTCAGTGGATATACATTAAACAATTGCTTTCTCGAAATATTATTTTTTATTCTTATTTCCTGTCCATGCATTCTTGAAATCCTCTCTGTGTTTTAAAAGGTAGTCATACCATCCGTTGGTATAACCGCGAAACGAAATCATGGAGGATATACGTAGGATTTTACGAAAAGCTACCCAAAATAGATGTCGATCATACATTTACTTGTCATGTTATTAAGACATAATATAATTATTTATTTTAATTTTCATAATGAGTATGTCACTATATAATGTATTTGTTCGTATTTGAATACTCTTAATAAAACATGAGTAGGTATTTATCAAGTTGCAATATCAAACAATTCCTAAATCACGACAGTATTCATTCCTAAATCACGACAGTATTAATGCCGACCTGTGAATATCCGGGGTAGAATAGGTCTTCAGCAACCCATCCTTGTAGTAAAAATCGACTATGCTTGTCGTAAGAGACGACTAACGTGATCGGAAGGTCAGGCTCGCTGACTTGGTTGATGCATGTCATCGATCCCAATTGCGTGGATCAATGCTCATGATATCAATCACTGAATTGTCTGGACAAGACTCGATAATGTACAGACCGCCATCATATAGCTGGAATATTGATGAGTGCGGCGTTATACAACAAACCAACCAACCAAATACGTGGATCCCAATTGCGTGGATCGATCCTCATGATATTAATCACTGGATGTCGGGTCCAGAATCGATTATTTACAGACCGCCATCATATAGCTGGAATATTGATGAGTGCGGCCTTATCAAACAAACCAACCAACCAACATGTTGGTGGTTTTGTGGCTATAAATGAATGCCAAGAATGTATCGTTTTGTGTTGACAATTAAGTTACAATGTCAAGTGTTCAGCTATGACTCTGAATGAATGTTATCATATGTTTCCATCAAACTCTTGCATATTATACATAATGTAACGATACTGATACAACCTTATCTCCAATTGAATGTTTCTCTTCATATGTATTTTAAATACCTGCTCGAGATTTATTAAGATTTTTGTATTTCAGGGAAGTGGATAAAGACAAAACCCAAGAAAGAAGATTCTGGCAATCAATAATTCAAAAAGTGTATACGTTTTCAGTTATTTAAAAATATTAAATGTCCACATAACTGTGTCGTGACGTTCTTTGTTGAATATCACGTCCGTCACATGATTCTTTGTTTGCTACATGACGGCGGTCAGTAAATAATCGAGTCTGGACCAAACAATCAAGTGATCGATATCAGGAGCTGAAGAACCGCCTCCGTGGTCTACTGGTAGAGCGTCCGCCCGGGAAGCGGAAGGTCCGGGGTACTTGTTGTAACCCTGTCTGGCGCTCGGCATTAAGGGGCTAAAACGGGGATTGGTTGGCTCGGGAGTCAGTATACTGTGTCTGAGTGGGGTATTCATGTTAAACTGCGGCATTGTATCTCAGTGGGCTAGCACTTTAAATCGGCATATGCATCAGACCGGAATAGTTCAAGCAGACACACACACGTGCATGCACGTCGCTATAGAAGTGCAATAGTCTTGGACGCGACTTTAAACCTCATTTTACCATACCTCAGCTAGTTCAGCTAGTAGAGTCATTGCATGTAAACAACAGGGTTGAATCAGATCCTTAGACATTAGAATTGTCTCTTATACATGAACAAAAGTACCCGAAAATGCCTAAGCAACACCATCCAGATACCCATTGTGATGATTACAAATGTACCCCGATTCTAACTCAAGCCTATCTATCTATTAAGAATATGCACCGTGACTACGAATTATAATATTGTTTGAAGCAACACAGCTAGTAGATATAAGCATTGGTCACGCTCTCGAATCATTTTGTCCAGGTTGTTTTCAAAGGGTGAGTGAGTGAGTTTAGTTTTACGCCGCTTTTAGCAATATTACAGCAACATCACGGCGGGGACACCATAAATGGGCTTCACACATTGTACCCATGTCGGGATTCGAACCCTGGTCTTCAGCGTGACGAGCGAAACCTTTAACCACTTTTTATTAAAAAATTATCAATATAATTAACACTCAGTGGATATACATTAAACAATTGCTTTCTCGAAACATTATTTTTTATTCTTATTTCCTGTCCATGCATTCTTAAAATCCTCTCTGTGTTTTAAAAGGTAGTCATACCATCCGTTGGTATAACCGCGAAACGAAATCATGAAGGATATACGTAGGATTTTACGAAAAGTTACCCAAAATAGATGTCGATCATACATTTACTTGTCATCTTATTAAGACATATTAATATTATCCCCCGCCACGAAGTGGAAGGGGGATATAGGAATGGGTGCCGTCCGTCCGTCCGTCCGGCCGTCCGTCCGTCATATTTCCTTTCCGGAGCAGATCTTGAAAACCGAACCATATTTCTTCACCAAACTCGGCACATAGATAGATCTAGTGGTGAACTGGTGCCTTTTAATAGTTTGGGATTTTTAAAAAAGTTATTTTTTGAGTTTCCATGGCAACGACTATGATTTAGACTGAAAATGGCGGTAGTCCTCGTTTCTGGAGCAGATCTTGAAAACCGTACCATATTGCTTCACCACACTTGGCACATAGATAGATCTAGTGGTAAAATGGTGCCTTTTGATAGTTTGGGATTTAAAAAAAAATAATTTTCGAGTTCCAAGGCAACGACTTTGATTTAGACTGAAAATGGCAGTAGTCCTCGTTTCCGGAGCAGATCTTGAAAACCGAACCATATTTCTTCGTCATACTTTGCACATAGATAGGTCTAGTGGTACTCTGGTGCCTTTTCATAGTTTGGCATGTTTAAAAACAATATTTTTCGAGTTTCCATGGCAACGACTTTGATTTAGACTGAAAATGGCGGTAGTCCTCGTTTCCGGAGCAGATCTTGAAAACCGTACCATATTTCTTCACCAAACTTGGCACATAGATAGATCTAGTGGTGAACTGGTGCCTTTTGATAGTTTGGGATTTTTAAAAAAAGTTATTTTACGAGTTTCCATGGCAACGACTTTGATTTAGACTGAAAATGGCGGTAGTCCTCGTTTCCGGAGCAGATCTTGAAAACCGTATCATATTTCTTCGTCATACTTGGCACATAGATAGGTCTAGTGGTAAAATGGTGCCTTTTGATAGTTTGGGATTTTAAAAAAAATAATTTTCGAGTTCCATGGCAACGACTTTGATTTAGACTGAAAATGGCAGTAGTCCTCGTTTCCGGAGCAGATCTTGAAAACCGAACCATATTTCTTCGTCATACTTTGCACATAGATAGGTCTAGTGGTACTCTGGTGCCTTTTCATAGTTTGGCATGTTTAAAAACAATATTTTTCGAGTTTCCATGGCACCGACTTTGATTTAGACTGAAAATGGCGGTTGTCCTCGTTTCCGGAGCAGATCTTGAAAACCGTACCATTTTTCTTCACCATCTTTTGCACATTGATAGGTCTAGTGGTGAACTGGTGCCTTTGGATAGTTTCGGATCTTTATTAAAAGTTATTTTCTCGAGTTTCCATGGCAACGACTTTGATTTAGACTGAAAATGGAGGTAGTCCTCGTTTCCGGAGCAGATCTTGAAAAACGTACTATATTTCTTTACAAAAAGGCCGAGTGAACATAGTTCACAGGAGCTAATGCATTACACACACCCGACATGTCATATTGGCGGGGGATGTCAGTATTTCATGCTCGTTTATTTCAATTTTCATAATAAGAATGTCACTATATAATGTATTTGTTCGTATTTGAATACTCTTAATAAAACATGAGTAGGTATTTATCAAGTTGCAATATCAAACAATTCCTAAATCACGACAGTATTCATTCCTAAATCACGACAGTATTAATGCCGACTTGTGAACATCCGGGGTGGAATAGGTCTTCAGCAACCCATCCCTGCAGTAAAAATCGACTATGCTTGTCGTAAGAGGCGACTAACGGGATCGGAAGGTCAGGCTCGCTGTCTTGGTTGATGCATGTCATCGATCCCAATTGCGTGGATCAATGCTCATGATATCAATCAGTGGATTGTCTGGTCAAGACTCGATAACTTACAGACCGCCATCATATAGCTGGAATATTGATGAGTGCGGCGTTATACAACAAACCAACCAACCAACATGTTGGTGGTTTTGTGGCTATAAATGAATGCCAAGAATGTATCGTTTTGTGTTGACAATTAAGTTACAATGTCAAGTGTTCAGCTATGACTCTGAATGAATGTTATCATATGTTTCCATCAAACTCTTGCATAATATACATAATGTAACGATACTGATACAACCTTATCTCCAATTGAATGTTTCTCTTCAAATGTATTTTAAATACCTGCTCGAGATTTATTAGGATTTTTGTATTTCAGGGAAGTGGATAAAGACAAAACCCAAGAAAGAAGATTCTGGCAATCAATAATTCAAAAAGTGTATACGTTTTCAGTTATTTAAAAATATTAAATGTCCACATAACTGTGTCGTGACGTTCTTTGTTGAATATCACGTCCGTCACATGATTCTTTGTTTGCTACATGACGGCGGTCAGTAAATAATCGAGTCTGGACCAAACAATCCAGTGATCGATATCAGGAGCTGAAGAACCGCCTCCGTGGTCTACTGGTAGAGCCTCCGCCCGGAGAACGGAAGGTTCGGGGTACTTGTTGTAACCCTGTCTGGCGCTCGGCATTAAGGGGCTAAAACGGGGAATGGTTGGCTCGGGAGTCAGTATACTGTGTCTGAGTGGGGTATTCATGTTAAACTGCGGCATGGTATCTCAGTGGGCTAGCACTTTCAATCGGCATCAGACCGGAATAGTTCAAGCAGACACACACACGTGCATGCACGTCGCTATAGAGGTGCAATAGTCTTGGGCGCGACTTTAAACCCCATTTTACCATACCTCAGCTAGTTCAGCTAGTAGAGTCATTGCATGTTAACAATAGGGTTGAATCAGATCCTTAGACATTAGAATTGTCTCTTATACATGAACAAAAGTACCCGAAAATGCCTAAGCAACACCATCCAGATACCCATTGTGATGATTACAAATGTACCCCGATTCTAACTCAAGCCTATCTATCTATTAAGAATATGCACTGTGACTACGAATTATAATATTGTTTGAAGCAACACAGCTAGTAGATATAAGCATTGGTCACGCTCTCGAATCATTTTGTCCATGTTGTTTTCAAAGGGTGAGTGAGTGAGTTTAGTTCTACGCCGCTTTTAGCAATATTACAGCAACATCACGACGGGGGACACCATAAATGGGCTTCACACATTGTACCCATGTCGGGATTCGAACCCTGGTCTTCAGCGTGACGAGCGAAACCTTTAACCACTAGGCTACCCGACCGCCCCTGTTTTCAAAGAAGCAGACTGTATGAAAAAGCGTATATTTTCAGGCGCTCCTGTCAGCTTTTCTGATAGTCACTGGAACCGAGCAAAGTCCCTAACCCGCAGGACCATAGGCACTCGTGAAAAGCAACCTCCCCGTTGTGAGTGCTTGGTAACGCTAATAGCTCTTCCTCCGTGTGGAACCGGGGTAGAATGTGACCACAGCACCCCGTTGCTGGTCGTACAAGGCGACCAAATTTGGCAGCCCGTTTGTCATGGGTTGCGTGCCTGTGTCGGCGGAGGACGGTTGTCTGGTTGAGGACGGTAACATCCTGCTACTGGAACCTATTCTGCTTTAGATATGTCACTAACAGATGCAAATCTATTAAACGAACGTACGTAGTCGGTCCATAATGACTTGTGTGAATTCTTTTTTCAGTACCATACAGGCCACAGGCCCTTTGTATAAAATGTATGGCATATTCATGGCAACAGTCACACTGATTTATATACGTGTTCTTTCTTCTGTACTGTGATACAGATATTTAGCGATATTAATAATGAGCTTTGTGTTTGTTGTAGATAAAAGAATATTAAACTTATGGACATTTGGGTGTAGATAATATTTTGAAGGAATATAGAGATGGCGTAGGTGAGTATATGCAGGGCACACTAGCAGGAAATGAAACGCGTCTTCTATTAGGCCAATTTGACATAGATTGCAAAGTCTTTCTCCACGAGGGATTTTAAGTTTTCTACCAGTTTCTATTCTATACAAATATTCTTCACACTTCAACATTAATTAAAATGAGAATAGAAGGACATTTTGGAGCCATTACATAAACTTCTATGCCATATTTGTTGAAAATTATCTCTCAAACGTTGAAATAACATCGAAGTAAATACCTGTACATACTGGGTAATTGTGATCACCAAACATAACCGAATCCGAGAGAAAATAACGTTGTTCTAATATTAGTAACCCAATTCTTCTTTCCTTGACTATCGTATAAATAGAACATTTCATAACACTTTTTAGGTTAGCGGGTACCCGGCATACACATTAAACGTAGCCAGTATTTAAAAGCTCTCATCATTGCATTGATATGTAAAGGGAATCGGCCACATTCACCCAATGCAGCGCTACTTGATGTCGATTGACTAACATTCAATAACCATTTACACGCATATAAATGAACTCTCTCAACTTCTTCCAATTTATGGAATGCCCATATTTCTGACCCATACAGTTACATAGGTAATATATCGGATTCAAACAATCTGAAAAGAAATTTTGGAGAATAAGGTTGTAAACAACTAATGCTCTTTAATAGGTTGATAAGTACCATTTTAACTTGAACTGCTATGTTGCTTAAAGCTTGTGTCCATGAAAGCCTTCTGCTAAAAAGCAAATCTAACTATTTATACCCTTGTGTGACTTCCACAAGTTGCCCAATCAGATACCATTTTTCACTTTTTTCAGCCGCCAACCTTTCTTAATAACTACAATTTCAGTTTTTTCAATATTAACTGATATACCCCAGTCCACACAATACTTATCTAAGATAGATAATTCCTAATCATCTGCAAAGAGCAATAATAAAACTTGTATAATACCAGGATGTAACTGTACTCCATATAGCTGCTCCTGTTCCATTGTGTGTGCAATTTCATTTATGAACAAGCATGAAATACTCATATCCCCCGCCAATATGACATGTCCGGTTGTGTGCAATGCATTAGCTCCTGTGAAGGGGATCATTGAGAGCAGGGGTCAGCATGAGGTGTACTGAGAAGTACAGCACCAATCATTTGATGATCTGAGTAGTAGACTGGAGTCTGGAATGCTACAGCACTGGCATGATCAGTAAACAACAAGTCCAGTGTAGTTCCTAGACAGTGAGTTGAAGAGTGAATGAGGTGAGTCATTTTCCCCACATGAAAGAAATCTTCAAGTTTGAGTTTTTCACTCAGATCACAGTTGAAATCCCAAGTAACTAGGACATGGTTACATTCATGCTGCTTGGAGAGATCCTGAAGTTTCTGCATGAAATGCGACAACCGTGTCCATGACACTTTTGGAGGAACATACACACAAGCAATGCAGAACTTGCCAACAAGAAAGGAAATGTATTCAATGCTGCGAGATGACATTACATCACATAGCTGGACACTGTTCTTGAAACTTGTTGAAACATACACAGCAATACCATGTGTAGTGTCTCCTGGATAGATTTTATATCCTGGCAGGTCTCTTGATGTGTGTTTCTGTGAGACACAAAACATCAAGCACACCAACAAACTTGTCCTTCTTCACATCTTCGAAATGAGCACTGAGGGATGGAACATTCAAGTGAGCCACCTTGAGTCCATCGCCATGACTGTTCTCTACAGGGTGTGTCCAGGTGAACAGTCTTATTCCGCAATCTAGTCATCTCATCCAATGCTTTTTTGTTTACTACAATTTTGTATTCATCAAAACCTACAAGCTTTAGGCCTTTTCTTGATTTGACCCTACTGAGCATCGTATACACTTGACCAGGCATGGCTTTACATTTACGTCCTTGTTCAATTGTAATGTTCCAAATCATCTGCTCATAGGTGCTACCTTGTGACTTGTGGATTGTGAGTGCCCATGCTAAAGTTCCTGGTTACTGTTTTCTTTCAACCATGACAGAGTAATCATTGTCTGACACAGAGAACAAGGCTGTTACAGCAGTAATTGGTACTGCATGTTTCAAATTGACAGGACTTCGCTTTCTTTCATTACGGCAATGAGAGGAAATAGGCTGGTTCGGGTGTCCCCGTTCATGTTACAGGTACCCACTGTGAGGAAGTAGGCTGGTTCAGGTGCCACTGTTCATGATACCACCATGCACTTCGTTGAAGTAGGCTGGTTCGGGTGCCACTTGAAAATTGTGTTTTCACAATAATTCACCATTTATCTTGTCAAAGCCCCTTTGTCAAGTGGTATACACTTACCACCATTTTCAGTTTAAGTCAAAGACTTTGCCTCGGAAAATCGAAAAATGATTTTTTCAAAAATCCCAAACTATCAAAAGCACCAGTTCACCACAAGACCTATCTATGTGCCAAGTTTGGTTAAGATATCTCTCACGGTTTTTGTGTTCTGCTCCGGAAACGAAATGTGACGGATTGACGGCACCCATTCCTATATCCCCCTTCCACTTCGCGGCGGGGGATAATAATTGAAATAAGAAGGGGCTTAAAACGCAACCTTGCCTAACAACTTAATTACATTGAAATTGGTTTGACAACAGGTTATTACTTCTGACACATGACTTGACATTACCGTAAATTGACTTTAACATTTTGGACATCTTCATGCTGACACCGTGCTTTCCAAATACTTTCCACAAATAAGAACGACGGACAGAGTCAAACGCCTTTGAAAAGTCTATAAAGGCTACATATAACTTACGACCAGACATACCTAAATATCGTTGAATAATAGCATTTAAAACAAACATGAAATACTCACATCCCCCGCCAATATGACATGTCGGATGTGTGCAATGCATTAGCTCCTGTGAACTATGTTCACTGGGCCTTTTTGTAAAGAAATATAGTACGTTTTTCAAGATCTGCTCCGGAAACGAGGACTTTTTCAGTCTAAATCAAAGTTGTTGCCATGGAAACCCGAAAAATAACTTTTTTTTAAATCCCAAATTATCAAAAGGCACCAGTTCACCACTAGACCTATCTATGTGCCAAGTATGACGAAAAAATATGGTACGGTTTTCAAGATCTGCTCCAAAAACGAGGACTACTGCCATTTTCAGTCTAAATCAAAGTTGTTGCCATGGAAACTCGAAAAATAACTTTTTTTAAAATCCCAAACTATCAAAAGGCACCGGTTCAGCACTAGACCTATCTATGTGCCAAGTATGGTGAAGAAATATGGTACGGTTTTCAAGATCTGCTCCGGAAACGAGGACTACCGCCATTTTCAGTCTAAATCAAAGTGGTTGCCATGGAAACTCGAAAAATAACTTTTTTTAAAATCCCAAACTATTGAAAGGCACCAGTTCACCACTTGATCTATCTATGTGCCAAGTTTGGTGAAGAAATATGGTACGGTTTTCAAGATCTGCTCCGGAAACGAGGACTACTGCCATTTTCAGTCTAAATCAAAGTTGTTGCCATGGAAACCCGAAAAATAACTTTTTTTTAAATCCCAAACTATGAAAAGGCACCAGTTCACCACTAGATCTATATATGTGCCAAGTTTGGTGAAGAAATATGGTTCGTTTTTCAAGGTCTGCTCCGGAAACGAGGACTACCGCCATTTTCAGTCTAAATCAAAGTCGGTGCCATGGAAACTCGAAAAATAACTTTTTTAGAAATCCCAAACTATCAAAAGGCACCAGTTTACCACTAGATCTATCTATGTGCCAAGTCTGGTGAAGAAATATGGTGCGTTTTTTAAGATCTGCTCCGGAAACGAGGACTACCGCCATTTTCAGTCTAAATCAAAGTCGTTGCCATGGAAACTCGAAAAATAACTTTTTTTAAAATCCCAAACTATCAAAAGGCACGAGTTCACCACTAGATCTATCTATGTGCCAAGATTGGTGAAGAAATATGGTGCGTTTTTCAAGATCTGCTCCGGAAACGAGGACTACCGCCATTTTCAGTCTAAATCAAAGTCGTTGCCATGGAAACTCGAAAAATTATTTTTTTTAAAATCCCAAACTATCAAAAGGCACCATTTTACCACTAGACCTATCTATGTGCCAAGTATGACGAAGAAATATGATACGGTTTTCAAGATCTGCTCCGGAAACGAGGACTACCGCCATTTTCAGTCTAAATCAAAGTCGTTGCCATGGAAACTATAAAAAATAACTTTTTTTAAAATCCCAAACTATCAAAAGGCACCAGTTCACCACTAGATCTATCTATGTGCCAAGTTTGGTGAAGAAATATGGTACGGTTTTCAAGATCTGCTCCGGAAACGAGGACTACCGCCATTTTCAGTTTAAATCAAAGTCGTTGCGATGGAAACTCAAAAAATAACTTTTTTAAAAATCCCAAACTATCAAAAGGCACCAGTTCACCACTAAATCTATCTATGTGCCAAGATTGGTGAAGAAATATGGTACGGTTTTCAAGATCTGCTCCGGAAACGAGGACTACCGCCATTTTCAGTCTAAATCAAAGTCGTTGCCATGGAAACTCAAAAAATAACTTTTTTAAAAATCCAAAACTATCAAAAGGCACCAGTTCACCACTAGATCTATCTATGTGCCAAGTTTGGTGAAGAAATATGGTACGGTTTTCAAGATCTGCTCCGGAAACGAGGACTACCGCCATTTTCAGTTTAAATCAAAGTCGTTGCCATGGAAACTCAAAAAATAACTTTTTTAAAAGTCCCAAACTATCAAAAGGCACCAGTTCACCACTAAATCTATCTATGTGCCAAGGTTGGTGAAGAAATATGGTACGGTTTTCAAGATCTGCTCCGGAAACGAGGACTACTGCCATTTTCAGTCTAAATCAAAGTCGTTGCCATGGAAACTCGAAAAATAACTTTTTTTAAAATTCCAAACTATCAAAAGGCACCAGCTCCCCACTAGATCTATCTATGTGCCAAGTTTGGTGAAGAAAAATGGTACGGTTTTCAAGATCTGCTCCGGAAACGAGGACTACCTCCATTTTCAGTCTAAATCAAAGACGTTGCCATGGAAACTCAAAAAAATAACTTTTTTTAAAATCCCAAACTATCAAAAGGCACCAGTTCACCACTAGATCTATTTATGTGCCAAGATTGGTGAAGAAATATGGTACGGTTTTCAAGATCTGCTCCGGAAACGAGGACTACCGCCATTTTCAGTCTAAATCAAAGTCGTTGCCATGGAAACTCAAAAAATAACTTTTTTAAAAATCCCAAACTATCAAAAGGCACCAGTTCACCATTAGATCTATCTATGTGCCAAGTTTGGTGAAGAATTATGGTACGGTTTTCAAGATCTTCTCCGGAAACGAAATGTGACGGCCGGCCGGACGGACGGACGGACGGCACTCATTCCTATATCCCCCTTCCACTTCGTGGCCGGGGATAATAAACAGATTGTCAATTGTCGAGTGTCCTTGTCTAATGCCAGATTGACATTCTGATATGTTGTCATACATATCTGCCCAAAAAACTTATCTAATATTTAATATACTTGTGAACACTTTAGACAAAACACTCAATAAACTAATAGCTCTATAGTTATCTTTGATTAATCTTGTGCCTTTTTTATGTAATGGGATAATAACACCTGTATCCCAATCTTTTGGAAAAACACCACTATCAAAGATACAACTGAAAATTATCTCAACACGAGGGACAATGTTAGGTAGTGCAAATTTCAGGTATTCTGGGAGAATATTGTCCATACCAGGTGATTTAGAGTTTGTGAGATTATTAATACTGTCAATAATTTGATCTTTTGTGATTGGTCCATCCAAGATGTCGCGGGAGATTTCGTCGCTTTCTATTATCAGTGGCTCGACTTCGTCGTTTAAGAAATCACTATCTTCTTTAATTGTAGATTGATTAAATAAATGTTCAAAGTATTCCATCCATTCTTTTGAACCTATGGGATTATAGTTATTTTTCGTATTCTGCAAGTCCTTGATATTCATTCAGAATGTCTTTGAATCAGTAGTTTGCTCCAGTGTGGTACGTTTACTGTTTTTTTCTACAAATAGTCTTGTATTCATTCCTAATTTGATGATAATTCAGCAAATCTTCATTGTCTTTAGTTTTTCTAAATTTGTTAAGTGCGCGATAGCGTTCAACACACAGTCATCATCATGCCACCGTGTCTTGTTTTACAAATATGTTGATGATTGTTATTATTATTCCAATTTTTTTTCACATACATGCTGCTGAAAGAATTGCCTCCGTAAATGTTGAGACACTCTTGTCTATATCAGCAAGAGCTTCTAAACTCGCTTTTTCAAGATTCGTTGCAATTTTGGGCGGTTCCATATTAAGCATGAATTGTTCCTTCTTGTTATCCGCCCAGGTGTATCGAACACGACGGTCTGTCTGTTGATTGCGTTTCCGCAGAGCATTTTACCACAGGCGTTGTCATAGTTACAGGTAGATGTAGTGAGTCACATCGAGGCACAACCTCAAAATCACAGATATGATAAAAAGAAGTCAGATGAGCATACAACATAATCTATGGTACTGCAACCATTAGGGCTGACATAAATATACTCTCCTATTTGGTTATATTATCCGCACCTAGTCTACCATTCACTATGTGAATGTCTAATACTTAGCACAACTCAAGAACTCAACCACTTTATCGCAGGAATATCTTGTTTGGCAGAACCTTTGGAAAATAATCTGAGTAACACCAATTATTATCAAGAACTTGTGTGGAAGCGACCTATTTCCCTCACATTTAACAGCAATTATTCCATCTGTTGTTCGATCTACATCAAGGTTGAATTTTACCAAGGCAAACTGGCCTTCTTTTCAGGAACTCTGTACTGATAAAATGACACCTGATATGTTCAGGACTGTTACCGACCCTATTCAATCGTATTCAAATAAGCTGAATGAAATAACTGATAAAAAGTCCTCTGCAAATCCACATATTCGAAAACCATGGTTAGATAAAGAGTGCGAACAGGCTAGGAAGTGCAGGAAAAGAGCGGAGAAATATTTCCGCCGACATCCAACAGTACATAATTTGGATCGTGTTAAAATAACAGAATAAGCGTAAGTCTTAGAGGAATTATGTTTCTAAAATTAATTCTCGCACGCCAATATCCAAGGTGTGGAACATGATTGCAAAAATTAAAGGCAAAGGTTCAGAGAAGGAGATGATTATAATGAGGTATTTTTGCTCCACGAGCTAAATACTGCCTTATGTCAAGCGCACGATACTGCAACGGGACCTGATAACATCCACTCTCAGCTCAGCTCCTGAAGCATTTGCCTGATTCTTGTTTAGAGACACTCCTTGATATATTTGATCAGATCTGGACGTCAGGAAATGTTCCCCCTTCGTGGCGTAATGCAATAGTTGTTCCTAAACCTAAACCTGGTAGGGACCATACTAATGCATCGAATTTTCGACCAATATCACTATCTAGCTGTGTGTGCAAAACCATGGAACGAATGGTAAACAATCGACTGGTGTGGTACTTGCAATTGGAAAGTAACAATCTTCAACGTGGTTTCCGTCAAAATAGAAGTACCATTGACTATCTGGTACGTTAAGAATCGTTTGTAAAAAATGCAATTGTAAATAATCAACATGCAGTATCAATCTTTTTTTATTTAGAAAAAGCGTATGGAAGCATGGTATATTAAAAAATCTATATGATTTGGGGTTAAGAGGCCGTTTGCCTCAATTTATATCCCAATTTTTAACAGACCGACAATTTCAAGTTCGTGTGGATTCCACCCTGTCAGACTATGATAACCAGGATCAGAGTGTCCCACAAGGCAGCATTTTGTCTGTAACTCTGTATAGTATAAAGATTGATAGTCTGTCAAAGGTTTTAAATGATTCCATTGATGGTTCCCTTTTTTAGGACGATATTAATATCTCATGTCATGGCAAAAATATGCATACCATCGAGAGACAGTTACAGCTATGTCTCAACAAAATCCAAAAATTGTGTCTTGAAAATGGTTTTAAGTTTTCCAAAGCTAAGACCAATTGTATTCATTTTTTTAGGAAATACAAGCACCACAGGGATCCAAAGCTTTTTTTACATGGCACTCCTATCAAGGTTGTAGAAGAGGCCAAGTTCCTGGGTCTCATTTTTGATCACCATTTGACTCTTAAGCCACGTATTATTAAATGCCTGAAGGCTATAGATTTATTGAAACTTGTTGCTAATACAAAGTGGGGAGGTGATCAGACAACTTGTATAGGTCTCTGATCCGCTCTAAATTAGATTATGGCTCCATCGTTTAATGAGTTAGATTCGATTCACCATCAGGGAAGGCGACTCTGTCTTGGCACATTCCGAATATCTCCGTTAAACAGCCTGTATGAAGAAGCTGATGAACCTTAATTGAAGCAATGCCGTATCAAATTATCACTACAATACATTACTAAATTACATTCTGATCCATTAAACCTTGCATACAACTGTGTTTTTCAACCACTTTATGAACAACGTTTTTCACAGTAAGCCTAAGCTCCTCCCACCAATAGGCATTGGGATTAAACCCCACATTACAGCTGCCAATATTGATTAAGATAATATTTCTCCTTTCAGGATTTTGTCTTCTCCTCCTTGGCAACTTATCAGACCGGAAGTGGACTTTTCTATTACACAATTTAAAAAATCAGACACCAATCAATTAATATACAAACAAGAATATATAGAAGTTAGAACTAAATATGAATCCCACTGTTCCAATTTTACAGATGGATCCAAGGACGGTAGCACAGTTGCTGCTGTCATTGGATAAAAAAACGTATCATCCCGCTTACCTAACCATAGCTCAGTTATTAACTGCTTTGAAATATATCCAAAAACAGTCCCGTTGTAAACGGTTCATCATCTTTTCAGATTCATTGTCGTATCTACAGGCGATAAAAATAAAATCTAGCTCTTCACATCATCCATTCATTTAAGATATTTTAGAACCATATAATGACCTTGCTATTGACCAATACGACATCGTCTTTTGCTGGTTGTCCAGTCTTGTTGGTATCTCAGGTAACACTATGGCTAATGCTGCAGCAAAGGCAGCGCCCAACAAATCTGTGACACCACTTCTAATACCATACAGAGACTACAAGCCTGTCATTAGGTACTATATCAAAGGTGTAATGCAAAAGAAGTGGGACACCCAAGTAGGTACTAATAAATTACATGCAATAAAACCAACTATTGGTTACACTCACTTGGGTTGTCAGTTCAGATTTGATGAGGTCATTATGCAACGATGTCGTATTGGCCATTCGCGTTATACGGATGAGTATTTATTACAAGGTAAAGATCCTCCATTCTGTGTCCCTTGTCCTGCTTGACTCATTTGATTTGTCCCTCACAAGGGATAATTATTTATTTTTTGGATTTTTAAAAGAAATTGAGTTAATAGATAAATTTTGATTGTATTGTAAAAAGCATGTGCTTTTAATTTGGTAGAATGATTCTATAACTGTGATTGATTCCAGCAATATCACGGCGGGGGACACCAGAAATGAGCTTCACACATTGTACCCATGTCGGGAATCGAACCCGGGTCTTTGGCGTGATATGCGAACGCTTTAACCACTAGGCTACACGATCGCCCCACATTTTTTATGGTAACATGCTAGTTTTATATCTATATCTGTGATAGTCTAGTGATTTTACTGTCCTTTGTCGACAGATTTAATAGTCCATATTTATATATTATTCTTGTACAACTTGATTTTGTCACGGTATGGGTGAAATACTGCCGATGTGACTATAAATCTTAGCCTACTCACTCACTCACCCACGCAAGACTATAATACATTTTCGTAAAAGCAAATCTGTTCAAAATGGGTGACTCTAATGTGTTGAAATAAATCATTTATGAACATTTGGAGGGTGACAAAACAAGCTTATCAAGATTGAAAAGAAGACACGTTAAAACAAACAACACACAATCTTTCCAGATTTTGAAGGGTACTTAATTAGGAGTATATCCACAGTTTCCCGGCATTTTAACACAATCAGTCAAAATGTGTGGTTTACAATCCTGAATCTATTGTTTCAGTTGGACAGTTCAATTCTCAATGATAACCAGGTTATTATTCTAATATCCAAGAATTGCCTATTTTTAGAGGGAGAAACTGAAAAAGCTCTTTATCATATTTCAAATGACAACTCTGTGGCTATAGATACGATTTTTATTTGAATGTTAAAATATACTTCAGTCAGTTTTAATATTATTATCAAGTTTATCGAGAAGTACATGTAACTATTTAACTTCAACTTTCTTGAAGCTTGCTAAGAAAATTCACAAATAAATGTCTTTTTAGTGACACCTTACTTTTCTAACTTGTTACAGGTTTGATTAATTTGAGGGAACTTCAAAGTCAATTATAAAGGTAAATGATCAGACTGCACGATCGCCAATAATCAACAAGCTAAAATAATCAAAGAAATCGAGATAACATATAAATTAATCCACAAATATGTTCCACAATAGGTAAATTCTCAAAGGGTATCTCCATACACTCTCACGAAGACAATCAACAACTCAAATGCATACAAATCTAACAGCACCTGACCACATTTATTGATAACAATATCATGGGATTTCCGACGAGAGGATTGTTTTGTTCACCAGTACGAGCATTCCACAGCATATGATATACGGCATTGTGTACAGAACTTACGTTTGGAAGATGTGAAGGAAGAAAGAATTGTCCAGTCTCCTCGATAATCATTTCTGAGTTCTTTTCTGAGAGGTGACAAGTTAGAGTCTCAATGTTGTATCGAATACCGCGACAACCGTACTGTTTACACTTGTACTGACATAACTTGATGCCAATGTTCGTGAAGCTTATGGAATCTACCAGCTGCAGTTGGCATATCGACACTCCAAATACCAAGCAAACCTTTAAGAGGTTACAGTTGTTGATTTGACACCTCTTAACCATCTTGCTTAAAGGTGTATCCGAGAAACACAACTGCAAATCCAGGTGCAGTTAGATAAGGTTCAGTGGGGGGCTATGACGAGCAGCACTGCGTCAACACAGGCAAGAAGTACAAAGATGTCTCTTACACCTCACCTTTTGCCGGTTCCTTAGAGAGAGTATCTAGGGCGCAAAACCAAGATGAACAGTGATTCTAACCCCAGGTTCTGATAAATCTCCTATCACATTATGCTGGTATGTTATGAACAGTATTCAGATGAATTAATGATTCCACTGTGTAGTGAAACTAATTCCAATGAATGCTCAAATATTTTACCACATGGATTTGATTCAGGATTTGACAAATTGTATACAGTTACAACTTATGTCATTCATGTTAAAGATTGTCTCTCATAAACTAACTAATTCATGCTACATGTAATTTCTTTCATCTTTACAAAAATAAAGATGTTGATATCCTGTTGTCATTCACAGAAAGACACGATGTAATGAAGAAATGTCTCCCTTGTCCTCTTTGTTGCTGGCTAGCAGCTGGGGGGATGGTGTAAATCCTGCCGGTATACCATGCAGGTAGAAGAGGTACCGTAGGTCCCCATGGTGCCTGGTTGCTGGCGATCAGTCATACGTTTGCTGAAATATTGCCGGCGTGACCTTGAATTTAACTCACGCGATGTTTGTTATCGTAAAAGTAACTAGCGGCCTACCATTCTGTGTTTAATGTCAAGTAATCGTCTGGCCCACAAACGTGAAACTTACAGTGAACTTGGAACTCGACGCAAGCGTGTATTAGCAGCGACAGCTCAAGTACGGCATTAGCCTGAAACAAAATCAGATGTTTGCTCTTTGGCGCTCTTCAGAACACCTCGGTGGTGACCCGGGGTAGAACAGAATGTGTCCTCAGCACCCCATTGCTGGTCATAACAAGTGACCGAATTGGGCAACCCGTTTGCCGTGTCGGTGGAGGAAGGGATTCTGGTAGTTAAGGGCACTGGTTCCAGGTACCCAGTTCCTTACTTTGACCCTGACTTCACCTAGACGGGTGGTACAATGGGCCCGGTCCAATCACTCGGCTGGTCACTCCAAGCCCTGTGTATGAAACACACTCATATTGAAATATTTCGATTTGTGTGAATGTTGGGTATGCATGTTATTCATGAAAATTCTATGATATAAATTTGCTTAGAGTTCCATGCCAGAAGGCGGTGGTTCATGGGCCAATCTGGAACTATCGACCTCTGAGTTCTGTCTGTCTCCAATTTCTTGTCATGGGCAAAACCAGCCTGGCGCTTTATATGGTAGACAAATTCAGCTATTCATGTTGTTTTTATTGGAGTATACCACCTCTGTATCCCGACCCGTGAAGATTCCAGGGTAGAATAGGTCTTCAGCAACCCATGCTTGCCGTAAAAGGTGACTATGCTTGTCGTAAAAGGCGACTAACGGAATTGGGTGGTCAGGCTCGCTGACTTGGTTGATGCGTGTCATCGATCCCAATTGCGTGGATGAATGCTCATGATATTAATCACTGGATTGTCTGGTCCAGACTCGATTATTTACAGACCGCCGTCATATAGCTGGAATATTGCTGAATGCGGCGGTAAACAACAAACCAAACCAAAAAAAACCCTCCGTATCCCTGATCGCACGAGTCCTTGATAACGGTCTCGAGCCTCACTAAAACCGGCCCTGCCCCGAGGACTAGTTGAAGCCCTACTTGGAAACAAATGATCTTATTCTCTATGTACAATGTGGTTTCCGGAAAAAATAGAGGTACTATCGATCATTTAGTTCGTTTAGAATCATTCATAAAAAAATCCATTGTAAATAAACAACATGCTGTATCGATCTCTTTGGCTCAGAAAAAAGCTAATGCACACAATAGAAAGGCAATTACAATTATGTCTAAATAAAATTCACAAGAGGTGTCTTGAAAACTGATTTAAATTTTCAAAATCAAAAACTAACTAGATACATTTCTGCAGAAAAAAAAAATCCGCTTAAGGACCCTGAACTTTTTTTGAATGGCACTCCTATCAAAGTTCATGGGACTTATTCTTTATACCCATTTAACTTTCCTACCACATATTAAATACCTTAAAGCTAAATGAGTGAAGGCCCTCTATTTATTGAAAGTAATTTCTTATTCGAAGTGGGGAGGGGATCAAGGTCACTGATCAGTTCAACACTTGATTACGGCTCCATCGTCTATGGTGGAGCCTGCAAAAATAATTTACAGAAAGTAGATACTATCCATCATCGGGGCCTGAGACTTTGCCTTGGAGCCATGATAACGTCTCCCATTCACAGTCTGTACGTAGAAGCGGATGAGCCTCCTCTTAGACAACGCCGTCTGAAATTGATATACAATAAACCACTAAATTACACTCTAATCACATTCTAATCAGTCAAATCCAGCTTTTGAATGCATATTTAATCTCTACGGAGATCTTTACAATAAGAAATCAACACTCACTCCACCACTCAGAATCAGAATAATATATGCCATATATATTTAACTCCAAGATACATAGCTTCCATTCAACTTTTTTCATCTCCTCCTTGGCAAATGGTAATGCCAGAGGTAGACCTTACAAAAACCAAACTAAAGAAATCAGATACTTACCAATTAATTTACAAACAAGAATACAAACAATTAAGAAACACTTATGACACTTATAAATGTATACAGATTTACAGATGGGACCCGTGAAGATCCGGGGTAGAATAGGTCTTCAGCAACCCATGGTTGCAGTAAAAGGCGACTATGCTTGTCGTGAGAGGCGACTAACGGGATCGGGTGGTCAGACTCGCTTGACTTGGTTCTGAACCTTTGTGATGAAGCTTCCATATCTGCATTCTGGATAGGCAGTCATTTTTTGAAATGTTAAGAATTTGTTAACAAAGTCTTGAGACCATTCAAATTTGGTAAGCGATTCTTACTTTCGTTTTGAAGATGTATAATTTAGTTCGAATGAAAATCACGTTTAGTACGTCATTTCGTTTTTCTTTAAATCCAAATATCTTTCCAATTTTGTGCCACTACGGTTTTCTTTTCATTTAATCAAGCTGTGGATCAACGGTTTTACATGTGTTATATTCAAATAACAGATGGATAATAGATTCAACTTCAACATCGCAAAAAGTACATAATGGTGATGGTCTTATTTTATAGATGTAGAAGTCTTAATTAGTTGTGAGAATTCTGTAAGGCCACTCGGAATGAAAACCATTTTAGTTTTGTGCTATTGGTTGCCCGAAATCAATGTAATTGTATGTTTTCCATATATCATCCGTTATTATGGAATTAATTCCATTTTCCCATTTTGTTTCACTGCGAATTTTGTCCTTTAAATTTAGATTATTCAGGCGTTAAACAATAAACAAACAAACAATTTACAGATGGATCCCAGGATGTTGGCACAGTTGCTTGTGTCACTGTCATTGGATCCAAAACAGCATCTTCACGATTGCCAGATAACAGTTCGACATTCACAGTAGAAGCAAACGCCATATTTGCAGCACTAGAATAAATCAATAACCAATTTAAACATAAACAATTCATTATTTTTTCAGACTCCCTTTCGTGCCTTCAGGCGATCTAAACTATGTCATTTAAACATCCACTTTTAATCCAAATTTTTGAATAAATTAATGATCTTGCTACTGGCCAATATGACTTTATTTGGTTACCCAGTATCACTAGTAACACAATGTCCGATGCTGCTGCAAAAGCAGCACTCAACAAATCTGTGACACCACTTTTTATCCCATACACTGATTATAAACCTGTGATTAGATCTTACATCCGTTATCTTATACAAGTAGTTGGTTGGTTGGTTGTTTTACGCCGCACTCAGCAATATTCCAACTATATGACGGCGATCTGTAAATAATCAAGTCTGGACTCTTCCTCATTTAACTATGTTCCTCTATTCCAAAGGTATTACAAACAGCACGAAAAGAAACCTATTAATTTTAATTCAGATAACTGGGAAGATTATAATGAGCTATTCTCCATTGATGAACTCCATACTGCCCTTGGACAAGCTCATGATACCGCGACAGGAGCTGATAACATTCATTATCTGAAAACATTCATTATCAGCTCCTAATTAAAGCAGTTACCAGAATGATCTTTAGAAACACTATTGACTAGTTTTGATGAAATTTGGACAACAGGGAAATTTCCTGATTCTTGGCGTGATGCTATAGTTATACCAATACCCAAACCCGGTCGAGATCATACAGACCCTGCAAATTATCGACCAATATCACTAACAAGCTGCGTTTGCAAAACCATGGAACGCATGATTGTTAATCGACTAGTTTGGTACTTAGAAACCAATAATCTTTTTACTAATTTACTATTATACAATGTGGTTTCCGGAAAAAAACCAGAAGTACCATAGATCATTTAGTTCGCTTAGAATCATTCGATAAAAATGCAACTATTAATAAACAACATGCAGTGTCTATCTTTTTCGATCTGGAAAAAGCATATGACACTACATGGAAACATAGTATTTTAAACGATTTACATGATTTTGGATTGCGAGGCCGTTTGCCTGAATTCATATCCGAGTTTTAACCGACAGGCAATTACAAGTCGTGTGGGTTCTACCCTGTCTGAGCATTATAATCAGGATTAGGGAGTCCACAAGGCAGTATCTTGTCTGTCACATTATGTAGTGTTAAGATAAACATTTTATCTAAAGTTTTAAATGAATCGATTGATGGATCGCTCTTTGTGGATGATTTTATATTTCTTGTCGTGCAAAAGCATGAACACTATTGAAAGGCAACTACAGATATGTTTAAATAAAATCCATAAATGATCTTTAGAAAATGGATTTAAATTCTCAAAATCTAAACAAGATGTATTCATTTTTGTAGAAAAGATAAACCTCACAAAGACCCAGAACTAATACCAGATAAAACCCCTATTAAAGTTGTAAAGAAGCTAAATGTTAAGATATGATTTTTTATCACCATTTGACCTTTCTGCCCCACATTAAATACTTAAGGATAATGTCTGAAGGCCCTAGATTTATTAAAAGTACTAGTTGTCTCTAATTCCAAGTGTGTGGGGGGGGGGGGGGGGGGGGGGGGATCAGAATACCTCCTTCAACTTTACAAAACACTGATCCGTTCAAAACTTGATTAGGGCTCCATCGTCTATGGTGGAGCCTTGTAAAAGTAATTTGCGTGAGTGAGTATGGTTTACGCCGCTTTTAGCAATATTCCAGCAATACACGCGGGACACCAGAAATGGGCTCACCCATTGTACCCATGTCGGAATCGAACCGGGTCTTTGCGTGACGAGCGAACGCTTTACCACTAGGCTACCCGGCCGCCCAAAAAGTAATTTAAAATCATGAGATAAAATTCATTATCAAGGACTGTGGCTTTGCTTCGGTGTTTTCAGAACTCACCCATAATAGTCTGTACGTAGAGGCTGATGAGCAATCCCTAAAACAACGCCGCAAAAAACTATCATTACAATACATTACAAAACCATTTGTTCTAATCCAGCTTATGAGTGCGTGTTTAATCCTCTATAGGGATCTATATCATAAGAACAACCCCTTATTCCACCCTTGGATTAAGAATCAACCTGACCTTTCTGCTGCCAAAATAACTCAATAGCATATGTCCCACCAAAATTCTGTCGTCTCTTCCATGCAACTGGCAACT